>NC_133362.1:72525208-72613481 GCF_049309525.1 Garra rufa
ATATATATATATATATATATATATATATATATATATATATATATATATATATATATATATATATATATATATATATATATATATATATATATATATATATATATATATATATATATATATATATATATATATATATATATATATATATACACATACACAGATTCAAATCTCCTGAATTGTTTAATTCAGACATTCTTTACAACTTCAGAGTACTTCTTCTTAAGTAACTGAACCTGCCAACAGGGAGATGCCAAAAAAACACTCACTAAACCTGTCCATTTGAACTGGACTGACTGTTTGTATCCAGTGGCGCAAAAAGGGGGTATGCAGTATATGCGGTGCATATGGGCGCACCGCCAGGGGGGGCGCCAAAACAAGGATGGGACAAAATAATATGTACACATATATGTGTATGTATGTATATATATTAGGGCCGGGACTTCAACGCGTTAATTTAGATTAATTAATTACACAAAAATAACGCGTTAATTTTTTTAACGCATTTTAATCGCACTTAATTTTGCACCGCGGAACGTTTCTCATTGGATGAGTTTCAGCGGCGGACCGATTATACTGGAGCACCAACTAACAGAATGCGCATATCACCGCAGGACATCGAGCATCAAGTATCACCTCAATGCTTTTACAGAAGGTCTACCTACCTATAGGGTACCTGAATTTCTGAAATGAAGGCTAGTATATTTCTGAATATCCCAGTGTTTCCCGTACCATCATCTCAGGGGGGCGCGTTTACAATGTCTCCTCCAAGAAAACACGGACTGGATCGCGGACTCCATTCATAAAAAACGAATTTACTATAGCGCGGAATGCCACGTAAATTCGTCGATTTTTGGATTGATAAATCAAAAGTTGGTCTGTCACTTAATTCAAATCGATATGGACTAGTGTCTGAAAACTGAAATGCAAAAAGACCGTTTTAATATGAATCCTGCATGTACTGTTTGCCTCTGTATGTTAGAATGGCAGAGACGCGTTTTTTTATACTGCACGCGTGATGCTCCCGTTAATTTTTGGCATTTGTATCTCACATGAACAGATAGACTCAATCTCCAAAGCTACTGTCAGTGTCACTTTTAACGTTTCATTTGAGAAAACTAGCATCATATCATACTTTACACACAGAAACTTCATGGCAAACTGTCAAAATAAAAGTACGGTTTAACATGAAACAGAACACTATTCCTATTTAAATAGACAAAAAACAATATATATGATAAAAAAATAAATATAACAAGATTAACCACTTAATTGTAGAAAAAAAAGTACTATGATTATTATTATGTATTGATTTTAACAGAAAACCTGTTTGTTTGCCAAAAATTAAAAAGGTTTATTTTTCATTTGATTAAAAATAAATAAATGTTTATGCTTTCATTTGATTATGAGAAAAATTAAAACACAAGAATTTATTTAAAAAAAAAATAGCAAAAGATTGTAAAGCCCTATTGTTCAAAATGTTAAAATAGAGTTTTGGATTTATTTTTTAACTGAAATAAATGTTTTCGTTATGGGAAACGCTGTATCCTATTGCTACAGTTAATGGCAATATTGCACTGGTCTGTTGGACTTGGTTGAACAAAAATAAACAATATTTTGTTGCTTCAGTTTATGCGTTCAGTCATTATTCAATGGTAACTAAAAATCCATACGAAAAAACTTACTTCTAACTGTTCTCAGGTCAAATATTTATATGCGATTAAAATGCGATTAATTTCGATTAATTAATTACAAAGCCTCTGATTAATTAGATTAATTTTTTTAATCGAGTCCCGGCCCTAATATATATATATGTGTGTGTGTGTGTGTGTGTGTGTGTGTGTGTGTGTGTCTTCTTGCGATTTTAACTCATGACTATTCTCAAAATATGTTTAAAATATAAGGCCTGGCCACTGGTAAATTTGCTATTTGCTATAATCAGCGACGTTAATGTGGTGGGCGCCCTCAATCTCCTTAGGCTTTTCGTGCTTGTAAACCCAAGTTGGGGGAGGGGGGCGCCGAAATCGATGTTGCATACCCCCCGAAAACTGTGTAGTTGCGCCCCTGTTTGTATCCATCATAAAATAAACATACAAATGAAAAATACAGCAAATACATTCTACATCTGTTGATGCTGGTGCTCATATGTGCATAAACACAAGATCCACATCTATGGGTGAGCATCCATTATAAAACACTCACAGGACATTCATTTTGACAACTATGCAAATCAGGGCTCGACATTGAGGACTGCCCGATGGCCCGGAGCCAGCATGCGAGACGCTCGGGAAAGTAGACAGTATCATGATTCAATTTCCTATTCATAAAGAGTCACTTGCTTTATTCCTGAATGAACCATCCGTTCGAACAAATCAAAGGAATATGATCCAGTAATTAAATCAGTCTCTTGCTGCCACCTGCTGGCAGATCTCTGTATTCAAAATTTTATATTTAAAACATTAATCTCAACATGAATTTATGAATTTTATTGCACGCATGGCACCTCTGAGCCTAATTAAACATAAAAAGGTTAAAAAAAAATCATGGACAATGAACGGACTCTAGTAACATTGTTTAATTTTCTTCTTTGCAACAACATTTCTTTAATAGGAGTCCTCCATTTATGCATAATTAACTGGTGATCTGGGACAATCAACCTGGACATACTGTTGTGCATAAATTTATCACAATTATAATTTTTTTTTAAACTGTCAGTTGTATTTAAGGAAAAGTGTGTGCATACAGTTATATTTGGCTTTTGACACATTAGTTAAAATGTGGTTAAGAAATAGCTATTAAACTTTTTTTAAAACAATAATTTTGCTAGATAAGACCCTTCTTTCCTCGGCTGTGATAGTTTAGATTCCTTTGAAGCTGCATTTAAACCGCACTTTGGAAGTTCAAACTCGGGAGCACCATAGAAGTCCACTATATGGAGAGAAATCCTGAAATGTTTTCCACAAAAAACATAATTTCCTTACGACTGAAAAAAGAAAGACATGAACAAAGGGATGAGTACATTATCTATAAATTTTTTTTCTGAAAGGGAACTACTCCTTTAACACAAAAAAAAATATTAAAAACAACTGAAGTAACATTTTTGAAAATGCACCTAAGAAGATCCTACTTTCGACTTGTATAAACAATTGTAATAACATGTATAAACCTTAATTAAACAATTTGATGTTCAGTTAAAAATTATTTTATTATGCTGTACTCACATTGGAACATTAATATAGAGGATGGATAAATCAAATTTAACGGAATGTTGAAGCCTTCTGTGAAATGGACCCTTTTTACATGAGTGTGATGACGTGTGATAACGGTCATCATCATCATCAGAAATCCTTCCCTGATAGCACACATATATCTCAGAGATGTCTGCATTTACATCTGCAAGACAAAGTTTGCTCATCTGCAATACATCTATTGGACGTTTCCTATCAGATGTCAAATAGACGTCTATTAGATGTATTTAAGATGTTTATGAATCAGAATGAATATAAAACTGACATCTTACAGACATCTGCCAGACGTTTGTACACAGCAGATGCTTTCCAGATCAAGAGATCTTTAACAGACTTGCAGACGTACTTGTGCTATCTGGGTACTTTATTATATCACCTTTCGATGAAGTTACAAAATACTACCCAGATAGCACACGTACGTCTGCAAGATGTCTGATAAAGATCTCTTGATCTGGAAAGCATCTGCTGTGTACAAACGTCTGGCAGATGTCTGTAAGTTGTCAGTTTTACATTCATTCTAATTCGTAAACATCTTAAAGACATCTAATAGACGTCTATTTGACATCTGATAGGAAAGGTCCAATAGGCGCATTGCAGATGAGCAAACAATCTAAAAAATACATCTCTCAGATGTAAATGCAGACGTCAAATAGACATCTCTGTGATGTACGTGTGCTATCCAGGGTAGTTAACACTAATGCGAGGGTGTTTCTAACGCCACATCTATGGGAGGGACAGTACATTTTACGCTGTTCTCGTTTTTATTTGTTGAGGAAAATGTCAATAGATTTCCATCATAGTTTTTGTTATTCAAAACGAGTTTTTGTTTCATTTTCGTTGAAAAAATTTCGACACAAATGATTCGTTAATGAAATTAACACTGCCTTCGGGTTAATATAGGATCTAGCAAAAATGTTCTATTTTCTAGATTCTAATGCTTTGATTCTTCAAGTTGTTTTGACGTCTGTTGTTTGTACTATTGAGCTGGAGTTCATTTGTGTTTGTCTTTTTCATTTTAGACATGACAGCACTGAAAGAGGAGAGTCAAGAAATGAATGCAGCAGAAGAGATGTCCATAAAGACTGAAAATACTTCCTCAGGAAATGCCACTCAAGGATGTCTTGAGCCTTACATATGTGGTCAGTGTGGAAAGAGTTTCAGATGCAAAAAACACATTTATCAGCACATGAGAGTTCACTCTAAAAAGATCGTATGTCAAAGTGAAAGATGCAAAATGGTTTTCCCAGACTGGAAACAGCTCAAGCAACATGTCAAAACTCACATCAGAAAAACAAAGCCTTTCATGTGCCTTTACTGTGGAAAGAATTGGAGGAAGCAAGGACACCTCACGGTTCACGTGAGAGTTCACACCAAAGTAAAGCCTTTCGCCTGTAAACTGTGTGGAAAGAGATTTGCTCAAAAATCAAGCGTTCCAGTCCACATGAGAACTCACACGGGAGAGAAGCCTTTCATTTGCTTGAAGTGTGGAAAGGCTTTTGTCGTCAACGCAAGTCTTAAAGAACACATGAGAACTCACACTGGAGAGAAGCCTTTCCCGTGTGAACTGTGTGAAAAGAGATATTCCAAAAAACAAATCCTTCAAGTCCACATGAGAACTCACACTGGAGAAAAACCTTACAAATGTCTTTGGTGTAAAGAGAGTTATTTCTATCACAGAAAATTTAAAAATCATTTGCGAACTCATTCTGTGTCACAAGTAGGGCTGGTAACTACCGAAAAAATTTAAAGTCTCAATATATTTAAATATACACACACACACAACACAAAAGCGCATTCTGTGCACGTCATGACATGCCATCTAGGGATGTGGCAGGATTTCGTGACACCAGATCTCGCGAAACGTAACAATATCTTTGCAACATTTTGCAGTGTTTACATTAGAGCTGCGCAATTAATTGTTAAAAGGTCGCTATTTCTGAGGACTTCCGCTTCCACCCGCATGGAGTAGACAGCAGAAAAGCAGCTCCTCCAATTAACAGATTGATTGACCATAACAGCGATTTAGTTACTTTGTTTGCCAGGGTGTCTGCGGGCTTGTAAAAGGTAGTAAATGAAATTAGCCAAAATTAAGGGCATTAAAAATGAATAAACGTCATCTGACGAGGTATTACATTTTTGAGACCATTTTTTTTAGATACATTTTCAATTTGTGTTAAGTGCAGGCCTTTCTTCTAAAATTTGCATGGATTTATTTATATGTTGAGAGTAGGACCTGAGCGATATCATGCGTGCGCAAATTAAATTAAATTAAATTAAAACATGGGGAAATGCAAGTTTTCGAACCTCTGGCTGGAGGACTCAAGATTTAAAGACTGGCTTAGGCCAGTAGTTGAGAAAAAAAAAATCAAATATATCAAATTAAGGCCATAAAAAGTTGTTCATATGTTAACACTTAAGTGGTCCTCTTTTTAAAATCACACTCGAGAATTTCGGGGTCCTTTTTTACCGCGGTAAACAAAAAGCAATTTTGTACCAAAATAATAGCTTAAATAAAAAACTTTAATAAACACAAAAATATTTTTTAGCAGTTTTCAGTAGGTTAATGATATTTTTTAAATATATATAAATAATAGATAATTTTTTTTTTTAATGTAAAATTCACTTTATAAAAGACCCACATTTCACATGGTTTGGTGTAATATTTTTGTCCATCTTTTGGAAAATCCAGTTTTAAAAGTAAAAATAATAATCACTTTTACCACTAGATGGCTGCAGAGCCCACTAGTTGCCCACCAGAAAGAAATCTTTTCATAAATTGTTTCAGTTGAGTTCAAAGCTACATATTATGAAATCACAATTCTAACAATGAAATTTACTTTTTGTCAAAGTTCAGCATTATTTTGCACTGAAACAAATAAATTCTATTACATATTGAGTAGCAGTACACAATATGAACATTAGAATGCAACTACAGCAAATGTTTTTTTTTTTTTGACAAATCATAATAGAGCAGTTTGTATTGTCTCACAAATGTGTTTCTGTGTGTCCTGTGTATTTCATAATATGTAGATATGATCTCAACTGAAAAAAAAAACTTGTGAAGAGATCTCTTTCAGTTGGTCAAATAGCATAAAGCACTGCAGCCATGAAAAATTATAATTTTTTGCCTTTAAAACTGGATTTTCCAAAAGATGTGCAAAAATCCTAAAGTAAACCATGTGAAATTATCCATGTTATCCCCATGAATCAAGGTTAGACATGGGTCTTTTATAAAGTGAATTTTACATAAAAAGTATATATACAAAAAAATTGTGTATAAAAAATATTAATTATATAAAATTTAAAAAATATCATAAATCCTCCTAAAAACATTAATAAACAGGAAAAAAATAGTTTTAACTATTATTTTGTTACAAAATTGCATTTTGTTGCAGAGACCCCAAAGACCATGAGTGTGACTTTTTTTTTACACCAACATAAAATCATGCTATCATTCCAACTTTTTTTTTTTTTTTTTTTTTTTTTTTTTGTAGATCCAGAAAGTGTCGACAGTTTTACAAAGTCTTATGCCTCTTGGACAAAGAGAACTTTTTAATTTTTTTTATTTTTAGCAAAAGCCATTTGGGTTAAAAAAAAAAAAAAATACCCTGAAGACCGCATAAGGGTTAAATAGTAAAAGAAGAGGGCTAATTATAATTTTAAGAGGTCTTACATTTGGAGACAGAAAGACAAGAATCGTGATAGGGCTGGATAAAACTTTTAAGAGGCAATGATGTCATTGAATAAATATGCACTCTGCACGTTTTAAAGTCAAAACGCGGCACTGATGTCTTTATATTTATTCATGTATCTGAACGAGAAATGTGACGTCGGCATTTTCATTTCATGCCTGATAAAACAGCGATAATGCTGCGTTGTGTACAGTCGATTCTAATATTTAAGCGCTCCTAAAGTGTGACAGAATTCATTTGCACGTCTAAATTTTTAGCTGTTTTTAGTCAGATTATTGCAAATATCGACCAATGTTTTTATGCAGCAAACATATACAGCTGTAAATGTGAAAGAAGTTAATGTGCTTTCTAAACAATCTAAACAATTAAGACAGTTATATTTATGTTTTAAATAAATATAATACATTATATACTTGATTAATCCCTTTTAATGGTATAAAGGCTGAAATGCCTTTGTATAAGATTTTTTGGGGGGTTATTTTATGGCTTAATATATCCGTACATCGTCCAACCACACTTATACTGTTTTTTTTTACTTGTGCAGCTCTTTACAAGGGTTAAACATTGCCTTAAATTGATATTTAAAAATTCTGCAGATACACTGTAAATAGTGAAATAAAATTCATTCTTTGATATTTGTTGATATTTGTGTATTGAAGTTAAAATAATTGTCGGGCTACCAAAATCTGAAGAGTACCTGCCCAAAGGGCTACAAGAGATTTTGAAATTTTGTGAGCCCTGAAGTCCTGCTGTATCAGAATTAACATTTTATTTAGATATTGCAAATGTTTTTGTTTGATTAATATTTTGATTATGCAACTAATGTTGTTCAGTGACTTTGTTGCTCTTTTTTTTTTTTTGTCAAGCAATGAATTTTATGTAAAAGAAAGTTGGCCATAGAAATGAATAGTAAATATAGTTCAGAGATCAATTCAAACTTTTCTGAACTTAGAGTTTTAAAATAAAATCAGTTGTTCACTGAATGTGTTTGCCTGTTGTTTTTGCAATTATGGTTCAGAAAAAAATATTTATTGGCTATCGGCCTCCAAATATAAAAGGGTTATTGGTTTTCGTTATCGGCCAAAATTTCCATATCGGTGCATCCCTAGTAATTTTAACAAGTAACTTTGCCTTTTGTTAGTTCCCTTGGTTGTGTAAGTTGCATAAGTTAGTTTGATCGTTATTTGTCAATTGTTATATCCAGCATTTCAAAGGGGGATTTCCGTTTTAGCCTAAAGTGGAGGTTGTACAGGGAAGTGTGTTTGCAGAGAACCGATTGGTGTATGGCACATAGTTAACGAGATATTGTGCACTTTATTAATAAGGCACTTTATTTTTCTTAGGGCCAAATGAGTAGACATGCCAATGACTGGTCAACATAGGCCCAACTTTACAGGCAGTGAAATCTGTCACGTACTTATATAATTACAGTGTAAAGTTGCACTTTGTTATTGTCTGTTTGCCCACTTTTTATTTTTCAAGGCCCAAATTGAACCACTTGGAAATCACGAGATCTTGTGCCACAAGATATCATTTTTTAGATCTTGATTTCCAATTTATTTAAAAAAAATTCATATATTTTTGCAATATAGTAGTCAACATTTAAAGGGAATCAAAAAAGTTAATCAAAGTTGTCATAAGACAAGAATGGGTATTGTTTTGGTTTTAGGACATCTTTGATGAAAGGTTTTGATCCACTTTAAATGCTGACTACTTAAGATCCTTATAAGTATAGTTTACAGTAAAAAATGTTGAAGATTAGCGGACAGACTGTCAATTCATTATATGTGACCCTGGATCACAAAACCAGTCTTAAGTCGCTGGGGTATATTTGTAGCAATAGCCAAAAATACATTGTATGGGTCAAAATTATTGATTTTTCTTTTATGTAAAAAATCATTAGGAAATTAAGTAAAGATCATGTTCCATGAAGATTTTTTTGCAAAATTCCTACTGTAAACCTATCAAAATGTAATTTTTGATTAGTAATATGCATTGCAAAGAACTTAATGTGGACAACTTTAAAGGTGATTTTCTCAGTATTTTGATTTTTTACACCCTTAGATTTCAGATTTTCAAATAGATGTATCTCGGCCAAATAGTGTCCTATCCTAACAAACTATACATCAATAGAAAGCTTATTTATTGAGCTTTCATATGATGTATATATCTCAGTTTTGTAAAAATTAACCTTATGACTGATTTTGTGGTCCAGGGTCACATATGTGTAAAATGGTATTTTCAAGTGATATTATGTTTGATTATGAAATATTTACTCACCACTTTAGCAAGAAGTTTGTCTGCTCTTCTGCAAAATGCAAATTAGCAGCACAAAAAGTCACCAGGTGTTGTCACTAGATGTCACAAAAAAGTAAATCAATCAAGCAAGGCCGTTCTTTTATAATGCGTAAGACTCCTGTCTTTTAAACCTTGTCTTATCTAATGAATCTGCTTCTCCCTCCGACCCATGACCTATAATAATTCATTTGAAATTAATGATGTAAGAGTATGTGTACTCTGTAAAAAAGAGTACTGTTTGAAAAACTATTAGCGATGAACAGAGTAGTAATGAACAGACAAGCAAAGTGATATAGAATGTGTTATACTAAATATCACCACTCTAAGGACAGAAATAATGATTAAGTATTGCAGTACGTCATGAGTAAAATCAAAAAATTATAGTATGATACTTACTGCATGGTACAGCATGCTTTGTGCCAACTACTTTCAGTTTTCCTCTTTTACTTGTGGGAGATCCCAGATTATTGCCAAATTATTCATTTGGTCAATTTTCCACTCCCGAGTTCAGGGACCACAACTCCACATTGTGTAAATGATTCCTCATGGAAGATGGCACTCTCCCAGTCTATGTCAACATCCACATCCTAGGGATTAAGCATTTAATCATTAAAAATATCGAATTACATTTGCACACTATCTGTATCATCATAAATGAGTGAAATTAAAATCATTCCTACCTCTACATTATCAGTCTTTGGAATGTTGTTATGTAGAAGTCCCACGTCCTAAACTTGCTGGGGGCTCATATTTCCCTCAGTGTGAAGGGGGTGATGGTTCCTGTCCTCTACAAATGTCTGCAAGTTTTTGCGGAGATGGGGTAAAAACACAAAGTGGACGAGGAAGATGTGTAGTGTGTAGGTATCCAGCAGGCCATCTTCTTCAAGACTCTGCAGGACATCTTAATATGTGCATACTGCTGTCCACACATCACGCCAGAGCAGGGTCCCCAAACTTTTTTCTGAGAGGGCCACATATTTTTCTTTTCTTTAATGGGGGGCCAGTTTGTTTATTAAAGAAAGACCGATGGGCCGGACTGACTACTAGTAGTAGTAGTATTATTTTATTATGATTTTACCTGTATTTATTCTACCTTTTAATGCTAGAATAGTTTATTTTGTTAGGCACCACACAGACAACTCATAATTTATTTTCAAAAGATATACAGGTGCATCTCAATAAATAAGAATGTCATGAAAAAGTTAATTTATTTCAGTAATTCAACTCAAATTGTGAAAATTGTGTATTAAATAAATTTAATGCACACAGACTGAAGTAGTTTAAGTATTTGGTTCTTTTAATTGTGATGGTTTGGCTCACATTTAACAAAAACCCACCAATTCACAACAAATCTCAACAAATTAGAATATGGTGACATGTCAATCAGCTAATAAACTCAAAACACCCACAAAGGTTTCCTGAGCCTTCAAAATGGTCTCTCAGTTTGGTTCATTAGGCTACACAATCATGGGGAAGACTGCTGATCTGACAGTTGTCCAGAAGACAATCATTGACACCCTTCACAAGGAGGGCAAGCCACAAACATTCATTGCCAAAGAAGCTGGCTGTTCACAGAGTGCTGTATCCAAGCATGTTCACAGAAAGTTGAGTGGAAGGAAAAAGTGTAGAAGAAAAAGATGAACAACCAACCGAGAGCACCAGCCTTGAGAGGCTTGTGAAGCAAAATCGATTCGAGAATCCACTGTGTTTTTTGAATCACACGTCAAACTCTGCCTTCATCATTTTCAGCACTTCCACAGACTTTTCAACTGGAAATGGGGCCACTGGGTTCTCAGCTGAAAACTTTGGGTAACTGGAAGATGAGTGAAGTCTTGCTTTCGCACCTGTCCCACAAGCAGTGCTAGTTTCACCTTAAATGCTATTGAGTCATTTTGTCATTGCTCTGAATTTTCTAGCTGCCTCGCGCATCACCTGTTCGATTGCGATGACAGTATGTTAAATGTACCAATCTGTAGGTGAATTTAACAAATAATTAGGCTATATGATAATAACTGAGGTAAATTTTAGTTTGAAAGCCAACCTTTATAATCAAATACCGATATGATAAAAGTAAAACATATATTTACAACCTCTAATTTTCATTTTTCCTTTTCAAAATATGTTTCTGGCATTGTTCAGAGGGCCGGTCCAAATGTGGGGGTGGGCCGCATTCGGCCCGCGGGCCTTAGTTTGGGGACCTCTGCTATAAACCATTACTGTTTATTTGATTGGAGAGAATACAGCTCCGCACCTCTTTTGTCAATGACTGTATCACACCCTCCACCAAACACAACACACTACACCACACCCAGCATTTAGGACGCTAAAGGGGCCTCCTGCACCCACCAACCAGCCAAAAAATTTGGCGGCCCTAGAATTTATTTCTGGTCCCTAGTGCTTCCTCGTTAGTGGGAAGAAAACTTTTACTAGAGTGAGTGTTTAGGAGAGAAATCTGAGGCTTAAATCTGCACAAGAGTCATTCAGAAACTTCAACTGAAGATCAAAGATTTCAAACATTCTTTTTTATGCTAATGACTCTGTCATTGTGACATCATACTGTGTATGTCAATCTGGCAGTGTGTTCTTCATGAGCAGTAGTAATTTGTCTCGGACACCACAAATTGAACTCATTACTAGGCCCCTTGCATTGCTATAGTGCACTGAATGCTGGATGTGGTGTAGTGTGTTGAGGTTGACAGGGGGTGTGACAGTGATTAATAAAATTGCTCCAATACTTGAACACACTGATGTCACGATACTGTGCTGGGAGGAACGACAGAAACGTAGATCAAAGGAACAGAGTTTATTAAAGTTCAAAGACACAGGGTAACCCACACAATGAAATAGGGAAGACAGACGTATTGGACAATAGAGACAGGAGGAGAATGGACATCCTGGAGGAAAATGATTAACAGAGTCCAAGGTGGAGACGACGGAGGGAGGAGCCTGTCTCTGTATGTCCTCGTGTCTCCTTCCCTTTCTCAGGGACCAAGGGTTGTAGTTGTAACCCGAAACGGTGATGTTAAAAATGCGAACAATGTCCTTTATTGTGCTTCAACCAAAATCTGCACCTTCTGTGAGATCTCTTTTCAATTCATGATACAAATGTGAAGTTCTTACATTGTAAACAGAGCAAACACATCCATATTATTCCTTACTCTTTTATGCATTACCGTGTCAACAAGCTATATTGTGTTGGACTGAGCTTAAAGTGTACTATGGACAAAACATAATGCTTTACATTTGAATGAGAAAGTTCCATTCTATACATTTTGTTTTAAATTCACTCTACACTAAGGGGATCTGTTGGGCTTCTCTCTATTATGAATTTTCATGTGCCTTTCAAGGCTTCCTTTTAGACTAAAACTTTTCCCACACTGTTTGCATGTGTGAGGCTTCTCTCCAGTATGAACAAACATGTGCCTTTTAAGGGCTCCTTTTTCATTGAAACTCTTTCCACACAGTTTGCATGAGTAAGGCTTCTCTCCAGTGTGAATCATCATGTGTCTGTTAAGGCTTCCTTTTTCATTGAAACTCTTTTCACACCACTGGCAGGTAAAAGGGCTCTCCATGGTGTGAGTTTTCTGGTGGACTTTAAGGTTTCCACTTTGAGCGAAACTCTTTCCACATTGAGAGCATGTGTAAGGCTTCTCTCCAGTGTGAAGTCTTATGTGTCTGTTAAGGCATCCTTTTAGAATGAAACTCTTTCCACACTGTTGGCAGGTTAGAGGCTTCTCTCCAGTGTGAATACTCATATGCGTTTTAAGGCTTCCTTTTTGAGTGAAATTTTTTCCACACTGAACGCAAGAAAAATAACTCCTAGTTCCTGTAGTTTGAGCTCTTTTTTGTTTATAAGTCTTTTCAGTCTGTAAGGAACAAAAAACCTGATCTTTCTCTTCAGATTCATTCAGATCTTCTCTCCTCTTTCAGCGCTGTTAGGTCTAAGGTGGAAAAAAAGGAATAAAAGTTAACCCCAGTTTAGTGGCACAAAACAATTAACATCAAAACATGTAGATATGGAAAGCATGTATTCTAGAGCCTATACCAGGGTGTCCAAACCTGATCCTTCTCAGCCAGTACTGTAACAGTCACTGTCTGTCACAGGTTTTGTCAGAGTCTTCTGTTTGACATGTTCATACTTGCCACTAGAGGGAAACGTGTAGCTCAATCTGTACTAGCTAAAACAGGAAGTAGTAGAGTAAGTGATAGGTTCTGTTTGTTCTTACCGGCTGCGTTCGAAACCGCATACTTCCATACTATATAGTAGGCAAAAAGCAGTAGGCGAGCAAAAAAGTATGTTTGAATGTTCAGTATTCATAAAAGAGTAGGCGAGAATCAGTAGGCGAGTGCACTAATTCTCGCGAGATTCGGACGAACGTCTACTTAAAGTGCGTTCGAATATGCCTACTTACCTACTATCTAGTAGGAAAAAAAAATACGTGAAGAAAGAAGTACGTTCGAAACCTCAGTATTCATAAAAGAGTAGGCGAGAAATCCCCGGATGTCCTACTGCTTCAGCCCAGATTCTGAAGTGTTCATCTGATGGATACTTTTCAATCCCAGGAGGCCAAAACGTCATCATCGAACGTGATTGGGAACCGCAACGAGAGTGTTTACACATGTGAGTATTACAAACCAAAACACGGTTCCCTGTCTTAAAATCGTATTTGTTGAGCTACTGTATCGTAAACTGCTGATTAGCATAAGGTGTCAATACGTGTAACGTTGAAGTATATTTGTGATTTCTCTGTAAAACACGTTTTTATTACGTATAGCGACCATAGACATCTCAAAGATGATTACTAAATGTTTAACAACTGACAGGAACATGTTCTGAGAGAATTAAATGAGCGCATCACAACACCAAACAGACATCTAAACGAGTGACGGACGTTATGTGAGTTTATGTAGAGTTCACTGTTGTCAACACTGCTTTAGATTAATGTAATGTAAATAAACACATGTACATATAGTAACTAAACATGAGTTATCTATTTAATTTGTCTAATAGTACTGTTTATAAATTCAGGAGCATTTGTATTGGATAAAAAGCCAATGAACAAAACAGCTACCTCATAAATGTAGTATTGAGCACATGAATCAGAGGGAACTGAATCTTGTGTGGATGTTTCAGGGACAGATGAGACAAGTATGTTTGTCCGGTGAAGAGTGACTGATGAAGCAGTGCTGCCATCAAAGGCTTTGAGTGAGTACACTACAGACATCTATTTAAACCTTAAGTTGCAGTTTATTAATAATAAAAAAAAACTTTAATCACTTTTCTGATTCTAGATTTCTGTGCCTTTGTTGCAGATATTTTGCGGTGGAGCAGGACCTGAAAGGAAAGGTGACAGCAGCATTTGTAAAATGAAAAAAAAAATCAAAAAAGTAAAATCTGTAACTTAAAATAAAGTTTGGTAATTTTGTTAATTCTTATACAGAGATCTAATGAGATTGTGCTGTTAAAATGACAACTTTTGTATTGTATTTGTACATCTTTGTATGATCTGAAATATCTGCTGCAAACTGGTGTGTGCATCGAGAAAAGGGAAGTCCACAGCAGCATCCTGGAAATGGTCGAGTGCCATCGATGAGACCCTCCATCACTCCACCTGCCCTTTGTCTCTCATCTGGACCAGATGTTGCTGTGGTCTCTTCATCCTCAGAGACCAAAGAGCCAGCGAGAGCATCTAGAGAAAGACTAAAATACCAATATGTCTGAATAAAGCTTTGTTCCATGTGTCTTTATTTAAGTTCATGGTTACTTTATTATTTTACTCATATGTCCATGTTGTTATCAGTAAATAAAATATAAGTTTCATTAACATATGTATTAATTAATTACTTGATTAAAAAAACATGCTTGTTTTACTAAAAAATATAAATAATTATAGGTCAGCATTTATCATTATTATAAGCAGTGCATTCTGAGGTAATCTTAATTTCTAAGTAGTAATACTTACATTTTTTTGAGTGTAAAATCCTCAAAAAACACCTCCAAACACAAGATCTTCAAGCAGCTGATCCACTTCTTCTTTGTGCAGATATTGCAAACATGGAGGAAGATGTACTAGGTAGGGTTGTTGTGTTACTGATGCTATGAGGTGTTTGAGCAGCTGTTGTGCTTATTTTCATTTTATTACTAATACTACCTAACTTACAATTACAGGCTCAGGGTTAGATGGTATTTATCTTTAACAATAAACAATCATAATGAGAAAAACTAAAAACAACTATTAGTATGCAATTATATACACGGGGAAATATGATTAAATATCTCTGAATAATCAAAATATTCACATCATCGTTTATCAAAAATTGGATTTATTTTTGTTATTGATAAGCCTCAGGGATGAAAAGAGAAATTCAACAATTTAAACTATTTTTGTGTGTGGATAAACAATTTTTAATACAAAACAAAAGAAATAACTTTTTCAAAAAATAAAGAATTTGGGTTTTCCTGACAAAAAATATTTCTTTAAGAATAAAAAAATACAAAAACCTAAATGAACCCAAAACGTATCCGTTTTACTACAATCACAATAAAAGAACAGCTGTTAATTCAACATGACCACAAAATGAACAAATTTCATCAATATCAAAATATTTATAGAAAGATGAATTAAACCTGTCGCTATATGTTAAGTTGTTGCAATTGTTATAACATCGTTGGTCACATGATAACGTCAATGTTTTTTCTTAATTGAGTTTAATTAGTTATTCTGTGTTTCTCTCTTGTAGAGGATGGTTAATGGTGTAGTTCAGGGCTATTCAATTAGATCCACTTGAGGGCCGGATTATCGAACTGGAAATTTGAAGCGGGCCAAGGGGATGGGGGCCGTCCCGATCTTTTTCTAGGGGGCGTATACAATTATATTGAAATTCATATTCACTAATTTGTACAAATATTACCAAAACCAACATCTATAAAAGGTAAAGGTGCTGTCTGTCAATCAATAATAAAAAACTAGATAAAAAGTTTGTTAGCAAACTTTAAGTTGGCTTGAGAAAGCCTAGCCAGTAAGTTTTAAGTAGTTTTAAAAGCTTTTAGTTTAAAGAAAGTTTAAAGGTTTTCAGTTTGAAATAGTTTTAGTTTGATTAATAAAGTTTGAAGATAGATAGGCTAGATAGATATAAATAGTTTGAAAATAGATAACATAATTTTAGCATGACTAGCAAGTTGCTAGCATGATTTTACCATGACTAACAAGTCGCTAGCATGATTTTAACATGACTAGCAAGTCGTTATTGCTATTTGGGCCATTTGGTGTCGCCAAAACACATACACTCACATGCACGGTCAAGAGCATCCTTACGCTGCGCACTTATTTACGCCAAGTTATTTTTTATAAATCCCGATATGTGCGTGGAAAAATTTGCATGCATATTTCTATGCCCATTTTGTGCGTACGCAACGTTATACATCAGGCCCCAGCTCTATCAAGATGTATTGAAGGTATTTTGTTCTCAAAACATATATCTTCACTAAAATCATAACATCAAAACAACATAACATACTTTTTTTCTGATAGATGTACTTATGTAAAGTTGCTAATAAACTGTTTGTGTATTTATTATCTGAACTTTTCACTGTTGATAAAAGAAGATATGGAGTAACAGCTGAATATGTTTGCATGTTTGTGCCAATTAAAAAAACTGAAAAGGTAAAAATCAATGAAGCATATTCCTTTACACTGGAAAAATTTTTTTTTAAACAAAATTGCTAACATAAAAGAACATTACCACTGAAATAAGTAAGATCAAATACAGACCATATTATCATTTATATCTAATAATATTTATATAATTAATATATAAAATATATTTATATATATTTTATATAATAATTTTAGCACAGATTATATGCACATTTAAAAAAAGACAATCTTTGGAAATTTTAATCATATTTCAATAACATTCACAATAAATAAACCTTTGTAGTAGTAAATAGAAACTGCGACACATATATATTTTTGTGTCCTCATTTGCCTCGATAGCAAAATAAAAATAAAATCCCTGACAGTGTTTCAGTAACTTTCCAAAAGAGGAATAAATAAATAAATACACAAACAAACAAAATAACAAGAGATTGATTACAATAGTCAAAAGAGTGATAGATCAAATTTGCCATCACAACCCCTTTGTAACAGTTACACGGCAGCATTGAATAGATTAATGTGAATTTAATGTCAAGGTATACTGTATAAGAAAGTATAGTGTTTTAAATGCACATTAAAAATAGAGAAAACTAATTCTAGATTTATGATGTTATTAACTTTAGAAATGCATCATCATAAGGGTACGAAATTCTGTTCTACAATCAACATTTCTATGATATATTTGTGATTCTAGAGAGAAGTGCACAAATTGGACTTTTATTTTGCTCGGATGATGTGACGTCATAAAGATGCGCTGCGCTCCTCATCTGTTGTTTTTCAAGAGAAGAAAGGTTTGTGGTTTTAACGTTTTTAAATCAATGCACGCTGTTGAAAGCGTTTTTATAAGCTGTGTAAAATAAATGCATCATTATCAAATATGACGTTGTCATGCGTTATTTAGTGTAACTTAAACGTAAGCCTTTAATAACAGAAGTGCGTTCCGTTTCGCTCTCTATATCATGAATCAATCGTGTGATGATAAGAAGTGAGAAGGTGTGTTCGAGCTCATGCTGCGCTGCGCAGACCGATCGGCGAGATTAGCCGAAAGCAGTCGGGGAGGAGCTGAAAACGGAGCCGTCAAGTCGGACAAGTTGGAGATCTCGTTGCTCTCTCAAACATGGCAGATCACGTGGCGTTTGTCTACTTTATTGCAGATGAATTGGAAGCTATAGAAATACCTTTTTTGTTGGAAGAAATGCAGCACATGCAAGTGAAGCAGCAACTACAGATTTCAGCATCAATCAGTGTTGACCACATTACATTAAATGTCTGTGACATTTTAGTTATTCCATAAAAAATATTACTTAAATATGCAGCTGAATACTATAAGTGGTCTGTATGAAAAAAGTACAATAATAAACTTATGCATAAATCCAATATAAAGAATTTAAGGGAATAAAATGTACTGCAGTCAAAAGATCGTAAACTATTTACGAAATGGCATGCAAATTGATTTGTTATGCACGAAACACACGTGATCATCGTCATGTGGTGAATGTGGCCAATCATGAGAAGTTGTGACGTCATCACAGCCTGGCGCAGTCCCTTCTGAAATGTTGCGCTGGCTGAGCAAGCCGGCTGTTCTCGAAACGCTCTCGCGTTACTTTGATGCCACACGTGAACGTCACGTGGCGTCGGCGCCGGTTCAAGTCGGACAAAATTTCTAACCGGCATGCACTACTTCAAGTCAGCCGCCGATCGGTCTGCGCAGCGCTGCATGAAGTCGAACGCACCTAGAGACTCAGAATCCGAATCATTTGAATCGAATCATTTGTGAAATGATTCAGTGATTCGATTCAGCGGCACGCGGACTACAAACGACAACAACAAACACAAACGAGTGAATCACAACCGAGAATGATTTCATGAGACTGTAATATAATAAATAAAGATCAAAATCGTCTACTTGAATATAAACCGGTGTAATTTGTATTATAAATTTTATATAGAAGTCTTTTAACTCTGACTGTCTTACTAGTGCAGCTGTTTTAGATACAGATAGAGATTTAGTTTGCATTGATTGTTCTTTCTATTAATAATTCTTATATTAAACAGGACAAAGTGTTCAAACAGAAAAAACTCCTGGAGAATCAACAGAGATCCATGTGACACACTTTTATAAAGATGGCGTTTATTAAAGAGGAGAGTGAAGACATGAAGATTGAAGAAACATTCAAACATGAAGATACTGAGGAACAAACACAGATGGTGTTTATTAAAAAGGAGATGGAAGACATGAGTGAAGAAACATTTAGAGTCAAAGATGAAGATACTGAGGAACAAACACAGATGGTGTTTATTAAAGAGGAGAGTGAAGACATGAGTGAAGAAACATTTAGAGTCAAACATGAAGATACTGAGGAACAAACACAGATGGTGTTTATTAAAGAGGAGAGTGAAGACATGAGTGAAGAAACATTTAGAGTCAAACATGAAGATACTGAGGAACAAACAGGTTGGTTTTTATTCTCAGAGCATTTGTTATTATGACATCATGCATTTAAATCAACAATAATATGGAATTAGCCTTAACCAATCATTGTAACATTAAACCTAGTAGGCTATCTGCTTCTAATATTAAAACCATTGATTTATAGCACTTTGGCTAATTATGCAAAAGTACTAAGAAAAAAAAATATTTGGCACAAAGCAAACCTTGAAATGTGAGTAATTACATTTGGCTACTGCATGCTGTCTACATGTTCATTTAAAGTATTTGGTAAGCAAATAAAACAAGGAAAAACACTTAGGCTACAACTATATGAATCCACACTTGCGTTTTCAAGCATTTTTCAAAAGTTTCTCATCCACACTGAAATGTCAGAAAACATTTAATTCACCTCACACCTAAGACTATACAAATGGAACAGATGATACTTTTTCATGCAAATTTCCTTTAATTTACCATTTTTTTGTAGAAGAAGACAATGTAGGACATACAGAAAAACAGTACAAAATGGGACAAAACAGTGTTGTAAATATAAAGCAAGTCTGACAATAAAACAAACACAAAAATAATTATATCTTGTGTGTATATAAAGTTAAAAAAAAGCGAATAAGGAGGAAAATGAGGAAAAAGGGAAAGAAGAAGAAAATATATAAAGAAAATTACTGGTTAAAGAGAGCAAATGAAGAAAATTATTAAAATAATATCAATATATTCAAGTAAATCAATAGATGACCACTGTTCAGGAGGCATAGGTCAAACTTACACCAAGGTACTGTATTTTAACATGAGAACGGTATAAACCAGTGGTTCTCAAACTGGGGTACGTGAGGTGATGGAGGGGGTTCAAAAAAACAAAAGGCTGAGCATTGGCATTAATTTAATTCTACCCCAACTTAAGGTTAAGGTGATGAGCAGGCATACATTGGGCTCAGGTTGTTGTGCTGAGGTGTTTCCCATGCATTGATTTATTTGTGGTGACTCAAATATCATACATCGTCACTACATTATCAAAACTGACCACAACCAATAGATTTTCCAAAAGGCTTTGACTTTGTTAAACAAACATGAGCACTGTGTATTTCAAAATCAAAGTTTTTATATCACTGTTTCTCTGAAGGAAACCTTTAGAAGGTTCAGAACCTTCTTTAGAAAATTTTCTTTAAATAATGCCTGATAAAGCTACCAGTCTCAGATGGAACATGTGAGCTAAGGACTCTGTTCTCTTCTCTGTGCGCAGTCATATCAGGTTCTTAGGCCTTTTTTGCCTCCCTGTTAAGGTGCGTTCACACCGGACGCGACTTGCGCGGAAAAAAATGCGCTATTCGCGCGTAGTTGACCGCTTGAACATTTGAGTTTACTCGCGCTATTCGCGCGGTAAAATTCGCGTCATTCGCGCGTGCAAACAACTTCACAACAGACGCGAATTCGCGTCATGGGAGGGGCTTCTGCTGCCTGGCCGCCAGTCTGTTCGTTGCAAAATGGCTGACATGGATTTCGTTGAGAGAGTAGCTGCGCTTTATTTGTTGTGGAAGGCTGAAAAACGTCGTAAAGTTGTTCGGCGTCGTTTCTGGGTCCATCAGATCCTTCAGAGGCGTACCCAGCTTGGTGAGTTTCACCGACTCCTCCAAGAGCTGCGCCTGGATGACGGCCGGTTTCAGCGGTACTTCCGATTGAGCCGGTCCCAGTTTGATGACCTGCTGTCCCGTGTCGGTGGGAGGATTTCCCTCCAAGACACCAACTACAGGCGCTCTATTCCACCTGCAGAGCGCCTGTCCATCTGCCTCCGGTAAGTGAATAACTTTTATACATATATAGTCTACTGAACACGCAGTTAACAATACAGCACATAAATGAAATGACAACTTGTGTGTGTAATATTATTGAATATTATAATATTTAGTAATAGTCTGTTTTTGCAATGTAGCTTAGCTAACAGGGCAAATGGTAAATTAAGGTAAAATATTATCAAAGAATGATGTCACAAACATTAGTATTATACATATTTATAATTAATAATTTTAATTATAAATATGAATAACTTTTATTCATATATAGTCTACTGAACACGCAGTTAACAATACAGCACTTCAATGAAATGACAACTAGTGTGTGTGTGTTTATATATATATATATATATATATGTATGTGTGTGTGTGTGTGTGTGTGTGTGTGTGTGTGTGAAATATTATTGAATATTATAATATTCAGAAATAGTCTGTTTTTGCAATGTAGCTTGGCTAAAAAACAGGGCAAATGGTAAATAAAGGTAAAATATTATCAAGGAATGATGTTACAAACAGTAGTATTATACATATTTATAATTAATAATTTTAATCTTTAGTCTAACATTAGTCTCTTATAAGATATCTTGCCACTGGAGACTCCTTCCGGACCATCGCCAGCAGCTTCCGTGTTGGTGTCTCCACGGTGTGCAAGATTGTCCCAGATGTGGTGACTGCAATCTGGGACAGCTTAGTGGAGGAGTTCATGGCTGTGCCGTCCGCTGATGAATGGAGGACCATCGCAGAGGGCTTTGAGGAGAGGTGGAACTTCCCGCTCTGCTGTGGAGCACTGGACGGCAAGCACGTCCTCATAAAGGCACCACTCAACACCGGATCCCAGTTCTACAACTACAAGGGAACTTTTTCCTTAGTTCTCCTTGCTGTTGTGGATGCTGAATATTGCTTCCGGGTGATTGACGTCGGGGGATATGGGCGGACGAGTGATGGCGGGACTCTGGCCAACTCAGCCTTTGGTCAGGCACTCCGGGATGGCACCCTCCATCTGCCACCTGACCGTCCTCTTCCTGGTGCTGACCACAGAGGACCCCTGCCACATGTCTTTGTGGCAGATGAGGCTTTTCCCCTCCGGAAAAACCTCATGAGGCCTTTTCCTGGACGCACACTTCCAAGAGAGAAACGGGTGTTTAATTATCGTCTCTCCAGAGCCCGGCTGGTGGTGGAGAATGCGTTCGGGATCCTGTCCTCACAGTGGAGGATGTATCGTCGCCTCATAGAAGTTCAGCCTGATGTTGTGGAGAGGTGTGTGAAGGCGACGTGTCCTCCACAACTTCATGAGGAGATCTGCTGCGGAGGCACCTGCTGTGAGGGGAATGGCTCCAGGGTCAGAGGACTCGCTGCAATGTCTCGGTCGGGTTGCAGCCAATAATTCTGCGCGAGAGGCTGTCAGAGTCAGGGAGAATTTCATGGCTCACTTTTCTGAGGAAGGAGCGGTCCCATGGCAACCGACCGAGTAATTGTTTTAGTATTTTGTTTATTATTGTTTTTGTTTATTATATCCTGTGCTGTTTTATGTCTTTTATGTTTAACTCTTGTAAATATGCAATATCACACATTGTTTGCCCTGAAGATAGTCATTTGTTGCTGACATGGCGATAAATAAATAATACCATACCCTTTATATATTGTAAATATTCACATATTTTTGAACCTCACTTGTAAATATTACTGTTTTTTCACCCTTAAATCTTTTTTGTTTAAGTTTATATTGTTATAATTTTCTAATTTTTAAACAATAAATGGAGCCAGCCTCCGAATGTAATCTGTCTACACAAAACACTGGTCCAGTCACAAATAATTTTTGACTATACTACTCTGAGTGGATTTGCAATTAGAATTAATGTACAAATTTTTGCCATAGATATAATGTCTGATTTATTATGTTTGATTTATCATGTTGTGCACAAAGTAAAACATCAAAACCTTTGGTCATTATATAAACAAATTCTTTATAAAAAATAATCACATTACAATACATTTTTATAAAATTTTACACAAAACTATATACACTAAACATTTAACATTATTTACATTCAGGAATAAAAAAAGATCTTGCTTGGAAGGGGGAAGAATGAGGGATTAGATAAAAGAGAGGAGAAAGGAGAGAACATCTGCTTCGTTCCCTGCAGAGATTGCTGCCTTTTTTTAAACTAGTTTGCATGTTCCAAATGTTCCAAATTAAGCACAACTGTGCTGCTTTCATAAATTAATTTATGGATTTGAAATTTGACGAATTCTTTCGTCTGAGGCGGCAACCTCTGCAGGGAAGGAACCAGGCTCAAGAGGAAGAGCTCATCCTCGGAGCGTGGAGGCGGCGGTGGAGCAACAGGACGGCTCCTGAGTGCCTCCAGGAGCTGCTGCTCCACCTCTGATGGCTCCTCTCTGGGCCTTCGCCGAGCCCTTCTTCTTGGTGTCACTGAAATGATAACACATTTTTTACAATTAGAATGCAGACAAGGATTAAACTCATCCATAATCCTTCAGTTGCATGAGGCTATTAGTTAATATAACATGCATGTACACATGGTCATTATTGCCTGTACACACCTGTGGGTACAGCAGCAGGTGTGGAAGGGCTGCCAGGGGCAGCAGAAGCAGCAGGTTCAGGCAGAGGTGACCCAGGCTCACTGCAGTCCAAAGTCATCTCTGTCAAGAAAATAGTAAGTATTATTACAACATTAAAAACACTGCACATTGCACCAATCAAAGATAAATTATTTTAAACTTTTCATTACAAAAAAAGTCTATGCCCTCTTGTCTTGCTACACTTGTCAACAAACCTCCTGTCCCTGCTGCTGCCTCTGTCTCGCCCTCTGCGGCCTGCTCCTCATCCCCCCTTTCCATATTCCCGCTTGTTTCCCGTGGGGAAACGAAGGGATCGAGGAAAGACAGGACCGCAGAGTACCGCCACTTTTTTCCTGACCCTGCTGCTGACCCACTCCTCTTCTCCATCTCCTTTCTCCTCTCCTTTAAATAAGTGTCCCTCAGACACTTCCATTTTTTCCTGCATACTTCCTCTGAATAAACACACGGACTGGTCAGCGGGAAATTTAAAAATACTGCAATATGCCGGCTTTAGCTAACTTGTAGTCTCAATATGCATAATGAATAAAGAATTTTTTTTATAACTTACCAGTTTCCCCGACCTCTTCACTCACTTTCTTCCAAGCAAGATCCTTTTTATTCAGCCTCCACTCACTGATCACGTCACCACTACAGCGAGCTCCTGATTGGTTACCGCGGCGCGGAATTCCGCCGAAGTTCAGATTTTTGAACTCGCGCGATAATCGCTTGAAACGCTCAATGCGCGCCGCGCGTTTCGCGCCGCCTCATTCGCGCGTTTCGCGCCGCAGGATGGCTATTCGCGTCTTTGCATTGACTTAACATGTAAATCACTCGCGCTTGCCGCTTCATTCGCGTCCGGTGTGAACGCACCTTTAGGCTGCTTCTGCTTGGCAGTGCTTCCCAGACTCTTGAGGTTCTCCTATGAGCAAGCCAGGAAAAGTGTCTGGGTCCCCCTCTCATCTCTGAGAGTTAAGTCCTCTGCCCCATGGAGCTTCGTGAGGCAATCATATCAGGTGTATTATGCTGATGATACATGGGGCAACTTTTTGAGCAATTTTATCGGGCAACTTTTTTTTTGCAATATTGTTTGGGCACTTTACCATTGAAAATGGGTAACAGATTTCTATCTGGATAATTTAGATCAATCGTGAGCCCTGTATCTCACCTGGTTGCCCATTGACGGCAACATTTGCCAAAGTTGACCGGCAACATTGCTCAAAAAGTTGCCCAGTGTATCATCAGCCTTGGGCCTTTCCTTAACTGGCCTCTGTGCTCATTATAAGGTCAATTATGAGCATGCTGCCATCATCTTTTGTTTTATCATGTTGTTAGGTCCTAGGTACTTTTTGGAGCCTTGCCTGATTGAGCTGATAAAACTGTGATGAGAATATTGCTTGTGAATAAATTACTTTAACAAAAAAATAAAAACAAATCTTACATGCATCTAAGGCCTTGTCCACACAGAGATTAGCTGTATATGCAAAATTGTATATTTTTATTGACGGATCTGGCGTTTTGGGAGAGTAAAACCAATATGTATTTAAAGGTGCATAATGCATTTAGAAAATATTTTAAGTTGTTCTCTGATATCTACATAGAAGGTATATGGCATAGGAAAGGGCAAAAAAAATCTCCAGAAACGGTTTTACAGGTCCATTTACAACCAGTGGTGGCTGGTGCTAAAAATTTTTAGGGGGGCACACACAAAATGAATCACACTGTTAATACAGGCTTTATTATCAGTAAAGTAATCATTTAACATTTGTAATCATCCCAAAAAATATTAGCCATTTATTTTAATGTGATTCAGAGATAAAGGCCATAGTACTAATGTTATCCACACGAGGGAGCCACAGGATAAATCTCAAAGACAGAGAAAATAAATTGATTTGTAATAAAACATTGAATATAAATTAATTTCCATCAAGTTATATATAGTCCAATATAATAAGTAATTATAATGCTATTGACAATATATTTGTATGTCCAATTAAAGAAGGAACACTATATTATATATATATATATATATATCTATTTTAATATTGTGCTTATAATAATACTAACATAAACACTCACAATTTACTTGAAAAAAGACATCTACATAAACCCTTGCTTGTACCCCGACGATTGAGTTAATCTGCATTATTACAGTTTACGTTACTTTCTGTGTAGTTGCCCACAACGCTTCGGTGACAGGACTTTGAAATAACAAACAATGAAAACAATAAAAGGCATGACTTACATGGCATCTAGCAAGCAAACTCTATCCAAGCTCCATGATTCGTAAGTTTATTTTATTTTATTTTTTTCTTCATTTGAACGGCTTGTGAAAGATAAAATCAAATTTACTTTCATATCGGAAAAGATATTGCACATATTTGACAGTCGAGAACGGTCCAATCCCATGAGGACAAAATATATAAAAACAAGATTGATTGGCTAAGATCTAAAGTGGGAGGGTCTGGGGCGCAGTGCTCTGCGCCCCGAGGACAATCTGAAACAAGCCAATCAGAGCGCAGCCTCAAGTCACATGCGTTTCAAAAATTTACAGACCTAATAGACACCCATTTGGCCGGCGTCCCGCATACACAAACAAACGAAAAACAGTTTAGATTTTTTTTATATTTAACAGGTACCTAGAATGAAATGCTCTGTTATTGGCTTATTTGGAAGCTTCATGAATATTAATGAGCTCTGCTCTGATTGGCTGTTTCACAGAGCTGCTCATCTCTATAGCGGGTACACTATATTTAATTAGGAGCTCTAGCCGCTTTTAATATGTGGTTTGTTGAATCTGCCGTTTTGAATCTTAGTCTGATTACTGTGATGCATGTGCTCTGTGTAAAGTTATCATGCAGAGAGAGTGCTTCTTACCACACACGTTCAGCTGTATGTCAGTGATACTCAAGATCTGTAAATCATTCGCCATCATCAGGCAGTTATTTCTCCATCATTCACCATCATCAGCGCAGTCATGTATGTTTATGTGGTAAGTGAAATCCTATGTATTGCAATGTAACAGGCTAGCGCTAGCATTAAGCTAACCGTGTCCCTTCAGTGGCTTGCCTTGTTTTACTGATGTGCTGACGATACTGATGATTGGGCGATGCAAATGTTGGGGGCGTAACTATTAACGATCCCAGGAAAGTTTCGTAACAGTCGGTGTTATGTTGGAATTGACCTTTTTTTCGGTGGTCTTTTGCAAATACTAGATTTATATAAGGAGGAGGAAACAATGGTGTTTGAGACTCATGGTATGTCATGTCCATGTACTGAACTGTTATTATTTAACTATGCCCAGGTAAATTCAGTTTTCCATTCTATGGCACCTTTAAACCGGGTCCCTGAGTGGAAACATAAGAAAATGACACTCATGTGGTTTCGTGTGTACAGTGAATCTGTATATTTTCTAAAATGATAATGTCATCAGCCAATGTCTCGCCCCTAGTCAGACACCGCTACTTCACATAACAAAAACATGAACAAACATTGAATGATTGTCTTTTTATTTACTAACATTAACACAGATTAATAAATGTATTGTTTCATGTTTTTATTTTTTTTTGCATACTGCGTGCAAGGTTTATGGGCACTGCCAAAAGTTTCTTTTCAATTTTTAGTGTATCTCAGTGGCAGAATTAATGCGCTACATATTTATCTGGCATATATACTACATAGTTTTGTGTCAGTTTCATGTGGTCGCAGATATTTCTTGAGATGAGGGGGAAAAAAAGATTGAATAGAGAAAGCTCTGACATTGTGTGGATGTAGCCAAACTTTTTACTTGGACAAATGGATGATTGATTTAGGTGTCCAAAGGACAAGCACATATCAAGGCTTAATGTTGAGCTCTGGGGGCTGTTTCAAAAGAGACATTCAGAAAACCTGGGATTTAAGTCCAAAACGTGATCTGAAAAAAATCTAACAAATCAATCAGGGTTAAAGTTGTACCAAAAATGACCATTTAAGTTAGGTTATTAGTGACTAATAAACTATCTCACTAATTTGATCCAGGTTGAGTTAGTCAAGATAATTTAATATGCATGCTTCTGAAGCAGTCCCTAGTGTCAATTATAGATCAAATTGATCCACCATGGCAAATATATTTGTACCATTATATATATTTGAGATGTTGTGTTTTCCTCAGTGTATATTCTTCATAAGAATATGTAAATGTTAGAAAGTCATACAACCATCCACTTTGTTGTTAGGAGTGGACGAGGTATACACATGTAAACAAGTGCTGACACAATATAATAGTAGTTTAGTAAGTTCTGAAGAAAAACATACATTTGGTTAAAATATGTGTTGTTGGACATTAAATGTGACATGTATTATAAACTATAATGTAAGTGTAATTTTTATCATTGCAATAAATGTAAATCAATTGTAAGCTGACTAATACAGTCCTAATTACTTCCTCAAATGAATAAATGTATTTTCCTCTTCCCAGTTAAAATGTAGGCTGTTTTCTATCATTTCATTTTTAATTTAGTCTTTCAAAGACTGGAGATAGAGGGTACAGCTGTCATAAAACCAGAGAGAAAGGCTGTAAAATCAGTGCATTCTTATTGGTCATTGTTAAAGGACTCAGCTTAGCCTGTCTGTTTGCCTTTGGACCAGGTTAGTTTAACAGCATTATGCCGAGTTCAGACTGCATGATTTTAGCCCCGATTTTGACTCGCCGACAGGTTTTGAGAAATTGCAGACAAATGCCCAAAATCAGAGGCAAATCTCGTGCTCGTTCACGCGAGTGACAATCACACCGTGTGAACTATCAAAGACGCAATCTGAGAGAATCGCAGACGAGTCGCCGACACCCATGAGATATTTGGCATGCTATCTGGACCTGCCGTGTGAAAGGTGATCTGACTGAAAATGACATCAGCGATTAGCTACAGCCAATGAGAGAGCAACATCCAGGCCAGCGGGAAGTTGGGGGACCAGTTACGAAGGTATAGACCACAATATCAACAAGCATTGTTTTGGCTTCTTTTCTTTTCGCTGCAGATGAGTGCACATGCAATTTGTATGACAAGATTCTTGCGGGCTGCCATTTTTTTTTTAATAATAATCCCAGTCTCACGTGAAAACTTGCACGACTGACCTCGCGTTGTTTCCATGTCATTTCTCGTGAGTGTTTGGTTGTGAGACGTAGTTTGCGGACCGGGACAAGGTTGTCAGTGATTCTTCCTATTGTAAAGTCAGGCAGTGTGAAACCTCCTGTCGCTGATCCATCGTGCAGCGTGAACACAGCAGCGACAGAATACTACCACAGATAGTCATACAGTGTGAAAAGATCTGTGACACGATTGCTTTGAAAATCGTGCAGTCTGAACTCGGTATTTGTTGTGATTTCTGTGGAGTTTTGTTATTTATATGTTTAATTAAATGTTTAATGATTAAATTTACTTTAAACTAGAGCTACCAAATTTGCAAGTTACACTTTAGCAGCCCAATATTGTAGTGCCTCTTTAAGAGAGGAGTGTGCTGTGAGCACATGTGACCGGTATTTACTACGTAAAAAGGAAGCGTGAGATTCATTCAGTTTGTAATAACTTTCAACCCGGTGTGCAGCCACTTGGTAAACTCTCTTAATCTCAAATGTTTTCTTGTCTACTTTAATGATGTATGCTTTATGTTGTCTGCTGTCGCAATGCTATGTTGTTGTATTGTGTTTATGTCCGTTGCACGTTAAAGATAACGCTATTTCACAATTCTCCGGTAGATCAAAGCAGATTTGTTTACTGATAGAGATAGACGTGGTGGCGAAGCCGTGGGATTAACATTTAGATTCATAACATTACTATACTATACGTGTTCATTTGTATTTACTTTATTTAGTTTTATAATGTTTGATGAAGTAGGAATCGCGGACTTCCTGGTTTGCCGATTGCATGCATTTTGCATAGAGTTGTGGTAGGACTTGAGTTGATGCATAATGTTTGAAGTGTGAATTGTGTACGTTTAAATTATGAAATTAGTTTTATTATTATAGTATATTAATATTATTTATATTTGTATTTTGATTAATGTTATTTATTGTTATTGGGCTGTTGAGTTAAACAAGGGGCTGGTTGTAGTATGTACATGGAAATTGAAACGTTTGCATTTCTTGTTTTTTCAGGTTTATTACTGGTTATCCTTTTTGAGCTAAAAATAAACAAACAAATGTGGAATACAGAGTAATATCCTCTTTGTACACGGGGTTGCCCTTTCCGAGGGAAGAAAACGGAACAGTATTAGTTGCCCTGTGCTCCGTGTCTTAGAGTTTGCACTTGACTAACTAGGGCGCAGGTCAGGAAGCAGACAGACTGGCTAAACCGACCGTCTGCTAGCCACCTCACATCAGAAATCAGATAATTCTCAGCATATCCTCCAGAGAACCAAAGAAAAAAAGTGTCTCTTTTTTGTTGTTTTTTTTGTGATTTCCTACATCCTTTGGGTTAAAAAAGAATTCTACAATTTAGAGTTTTTACGTTTTGTTTTTATCTTTAATTTTACAGCATGTCCACTGTAGTGGACCACAGGACAATTTTAGTTCGAAACGACAGCCAAACTCAGACAACAAAACTGTACAGAATATGGCTGTAAAGGGATATTAATCCAACATTTATGTAACAAAAACAAAACAACTGAAATCAAGCATTTTCCATAACTTGCAATGAGTTTGTTACGGCGCTGTGCAGGAATTTTGGCCCACTCATCTTGGCAGAATTGTTGTAATTCAGCCACAATGGAGGGTTTTCGAGCATGGACCGCCTTTTTAAGGTCATGCTGTGGGCATTTCAATAGGATTCAGGTCAGGACTTTGGCTAGGCCACTCCAAAGTCTTCATTTTGTTTTTCTTCAACCATTCAGAAGTGAATTTGCTGGTGTGCATTGTCCTTCTGCAGAACCACAGAGTGCGGCACCTTTCCTGTTCTTCCTTTTCTGTCTCTGTGTCTGTCTCAGTCTGCTCATCTGAGTCTCCTGCAATTTCTACCTCTTCTTCAACATCTTCTTGTATGTTACATTCAAATTTATCCTCAGCTGACAGCTCTAAGTCAGAGTCTACCTCAACTATCTTATAAAAATCCTCTCTGCTTCAGTTCTGCCTCATACAACATGCAGTCATTAATTACATTAAGATGGTCCTGATGTCCACTATAGTTGACATTTAAAAAAGGATGAGATTTTGAATCATAAACAATTTAACAGCTTTGAAAGCTAAATGTATTGTTACTGACACTTTAATAAACAAATATATATGTGATAATAATAGTAAAAAACATGTAAAAAAGCAAAATTTTACATATCTCTCTCCTTCCCATAAAATGTGCTCATTTGTATGCCGGCCATTTTGGATTCAGTGTAAGAAGTGGTTCCTAGCATGCCAGCCAATCAAATGACATATCACTAGAAAGCCCAGGATGTCCTCTGCACAGTACAACAGGACTTGACAGAGTAGTTCAAAAAATTCAAAGAAAATGCATGAAAACACAATGTCCACTACAGAGGACATAAGTCAATGGGCGGGGTCTCAGGAGAGATCCCTTTACCTAGATATCACACTATAGAGAATGTGTCTGTTCCTCGAGCTAGAAAATACAAAAAAACACCCAAACCAAATTAAGAGTAACAATTTAACTGATGTTCAACAAATAAAAAAATGTATATAATACAGAGAAACAAATGATAAAGCTTGGCTTATTAAATATCAAATTTGAAATGAATTGGTTGATTATCTGATTGTGCTCCTCCCGAACCTTGTAAATAAAATATAATTTGGGGAGTTTCTCCTCTTTCTTTTTTCCTAGCCTCTCTCTAAATGTCTCCCCAGGAGACATCAAATGGGTATATAATAGTTGAGAGCAGTCTATATACATTTCCGAGATTTATTTAATTGTATAACAGCCACCTTAATCTCTGTAGGATACCGACCAACTAGGATCAGGTTTGGACGCCCCTGGTAGCATCTAGCATTCATGCATTACATATCTACAAGTTGTGATGTTAATTGCTTTGTGCCATTAAACTGAGGTTAACTTTTAAATTTTTGTATTTCCACCTTAGACCTAACAGCGCTGAAAGAGGAGAGAGAAGAACTGAATGAAACTGAAGAGAAAGATCAGTTTGAAAATCTTCAATTTGTATCTGGAGAAAAGTCTTTTTGTTTCTTAGAGTCTGAAAAGACTTCTAAACAAGAAAGAGCACAAAAGACAGGAACTATGAGTAGTTTAATTTTCTGTCAGTGTGGTAAGAGTTTCAAACAACAAGGACACCTTAAAAGGCACATGAGGATTCACACTGGAGTGAAGCCTTACTCATGCCAACAGTGTGGAAAAAGTTTTACTCGTAAAGGATGCCTTAACAGACACCTGAGATTTCACACTGGAGAGAAGCCTTACTCATGCAAACAGTGTGGAAAGAGTTTCAAACAACAAGGATACATTAAAATGCACATGAGAGTTCACACTGGAGAGAAACCTTACTCATGCAAACAGTGCGGAAAAAGTTTCACTCGTAAAGGATGCATTAACAGACACATGAGATTTCACACTGGAGAGAAGCCTTTCACATGCAAACAGTGTGGAAAGAGTTTCAGTCAACGAGGAGGCCTTGAAAGTCACATGAAAATGTGCAATAGAGAAAAGCCTTACAGATCCCCTCAGTCTGAAAAGAGGTTGAATGAAAGTGGAAACTTTAAAGTTCACCAGACAATTCACATTACAGGGAGCCTTTTTACCTGCCAACAATGTGGAAAGTGTTTCACTCATAAAAGATACCTTAACATTCACATGAGAATTCACTCTGGAGAGAAGCCTTACACGTGCAACCAGTGTGGAAACAGTTTCAGTCAAAAAGGAAGCCTTAACAGGCACATGAAGATTCACATTGAAAAGAAGCCTAAAAGATCCCCTTAGCATGGACAGAGTTTCAAACAAAATGTCTAGAAAGGACAGTTCCGGTCCTTGATTCTGATTGGCCACAATCAAACCTGTTGTAAATTACTCTATGACCTCACCTCTTTGTTTCTTGGCAACTACATTGTTTCAACCACGATTACAGTTGAGGTCAAAAGTTTATATTACCCTTGTCAAAACAATCCTAAAGGATTCCAATAAGAATCCTATACAGGGCTCCTACAATGATATCAATTCTAATTCACACTTTAAAGCAATGTGTTTTGTCCATGGTACACTTTACAGTGCCAACTAGCTATATTGTGTTTGACTGAGCTTAAAGGGATAGTTCACCCAAAAATGAAAATTTGATGTTTATCTGCTTACCCCCAGGGCATCCAAGATGTCTTTCAAGGGAATCATATGCAATGAGAAAAGCAGAGGAGTGAATACTGAGTGTTGTTGGTCAGATGGTCAAGAACTAAATGGTGCTTATTCTTGTCCACAAATGCCAACATCATTTTCAAGCTCTTTTAGGAAAAAAAAAATTGGTTTCTAAATAGATCTTATAGCACTAGAATACAAATGCAACTTTGTTGAGCACAATTTTTGTGCTGTGATGGGAGTTAAAGAGGACCTGTTATGCCCCTTTCTCAAGTAGTCTTAGGTGTTTTGAACTGAATAAAGTCAGCATCACATTTGCAATTGTGCTAATATTCAGGAAAACAGGACATTTCTTCTTTAAGAGTTGCTTAAACACACCATATGTTATAAATATAGAAAATATAGTTGACAGCACTGGTTTTCAAAGACTGAGATGCTTTTTCAAGATAAGATTGTGCCTTAAAGCCGATCGGAGAGACAAGTTGCAAGTAAACAAAAAATTTAATTGGACTATGATGTTACATAATTTTGTATTTGTATTTCCATAATGCTCGGCTTTCTGATTTCCTCCTGGGAGTCCTGACTAGCAGTGCAGGTTGCTAATTGAATAGTTACTCATATTTTGTATTTTAAATATGAAATTATGTTACATGTACTTTGTTACTCCCCAACCCTGGAGCCAAATAATTAAATAGAAACCAAAAATGTAGATTTAATTAGAAAATTTTTCTTACTTGAATTCTGCTTTTAAATTCTCTAGCGTGAAGATAAACATGGCAGATAATGTTTTGTTTTTTTGTTTTTTAAGGAGCTGATTTTTTTTATAATTATATGGTAGTTGTGATAAAAGCATATATTTGTATAAAAAGTTATTTGTAACACACACATGTGTGTGTGTGTGTGTGTGTGTGTGTGTGTGTTACAAATAACTGTTTTTAATTATGGCTATAATTAATGGCTAAAATTGGAAGGAAATGCATTTAATAGAGACAGATCATTAGCAGTATTTGTATCAGTGAGACTGGTCTTCATTAACAATTGGCTACTTGGTGAAAGATGCCAATAAGCCCCATATTTTAAATGTACAATGATTAAGTTGTTTTACATTAATTTGGAGATTCAATGTGAAACTATTGTCAAATTAGTATTGTCAGTTATTTTTTAATTGATTGACAGCACTAGTCTAAATTTTTGTTGTCTGTTGCTTTGTGCCATTAAACTGCTGTTTATTAATTTTTTCTTATTTCACCTCAGACCTGATGACTCTGAAAGTCAAGAACTCAATGAAACAGGAGAGAAATATCAAAATGAGAAACATAATTTTAAAACAGAAGAAAAATCAATTAGTTGCTCACAGAATAAAAAGACTTTCTCACCAGAAAAAAAAACACAAAGTACAAACCTTAAAGGAACCGTATGTAAGATTGTGGCCAAAACTGGTACTGCAATCACTTTCAAAAAACTGTAGAACGGTGTATCCCCTCCCGCTCCCCCCTGACTCGGGGTTGCCAGCTAAGCTGCAGGAGTAGGCTGCTTTAATTCTAACATGAGAATTCAGACTGGAGAGAGACCTTACAGCTGCCAACAGTGTGGGAAGAGTTTCTCACGAAATGGAGATCTTAAGACTCACATGAAATTTACATTGAAAAGAAGCTGTTAATATGCCCTCAATGTGGAAAGAGTTTTACAAATAAATATAACCTTACTGTCCATATGAGAACTCACACTGGAGAGAAGCCTTTTACCTGCTCTCAGTGTGAAAAGAGATTTATGTGGAAAAGAACCCTTACTGTCCACATGAGCATTCACACTGGAGAGAAACCTTACACCTGCGAACAGTGTGGAAAGAGTTTCATGTATAAAGTAAACTTTAAGATTCACATGACAGTTCACACTGGAGAGAAACCGTACAAGTGAAATCATATTTTCGAACGGTATATCAATAGAAAGAGTTAGCTCTTATAAATACCTAGGTATTTGGATTGACGAGAGATTAACCTTTGATATACACATTGACAAGTTACTAAAAAAGCTCAGGCCGAAATTAGGTTTTTTATATCGGTTAAAAAATGTTTTCCTTGTAAGGCTCGTAAGAAATTAGTAGAGAGTACATTTTTGTCTATACTTGATTACGGTGACCATATATATATATATATATATGCATGCATCTGTTACTTTATTGAGAAAACTAGATTCTGTTTATCATGCAGCAATACGCTTTGTCACAGGTGCAGACTCACGGACGCATCACTGTATTTTGTACAATTCCTTAGACTGGTTATCTTTATATCAAAAGGAGAAAATTACATTTGTATTTATTTATTTTAAAGGCTCTTTTAGGTAAACTACCATCTTATCTTTCTAATTTGTTAAGATTTCACCCAAATAATCAACGCACTAGATCTGGTTCCTGTATTCGGTTAATAGTCCCAAGGGTAACGTCAAATCTTGGCAAATGTACTTTCTCCTTTTATGCTCCTAAGGCTTGGAATGATGACAACCTTCCAACTTTGAGTACTTTTAAACATCTTCTGTATAATGTCTTAAAGGATACATGTAATTGTTTTTTATGATCTGATTTAGTAATTTTGGTGGTATTGTGTTTTCTGATCTTCTTTGTGAAACTTTATGTGCTGCTGTTTTGACCAGGTCTCACTGGAAGAAGAGATAGTACTGTCTCAATGTGATCTCCTGGCTAAATAAAGGAAATAATAATAATAATAAAAAGTGTCTTCAGTGTGAGAAGAGTTTCACACGTCAAAGCAGCCTGATCCGTCATTTGCAAACTCATTCGGGAAAGAAACTTCCGTTTTTTTTTATGCAAGAAGAGGTTTAGAAAATGGAGCAATTTGTACAATCATCTACACAATCATTTTGAAATACATTCAATTGTAGTCAAAGTACTAAAATGTTGTTTTTCACCAGACTTACAGAACAATCATGTCACTCTATTCCATGTGTGGATTTCTATGAATCAAAATATTAGTCAAACTTTTACCTTGCTGGGAAAAGCAACAATGTAACTGGAAGATTATAAATGAATTGACATAAACTGAACAAAATGACATGTTCCCATTGATGTTAAATGTATTCTAGCTTATTGTTTAGTCAATTTAATGTTGTAATATGTTTACGTTTATGGACTTTATTAGGAGAAGCATGAAAATATTATTCTAGTTTGTGCAGGTCTTTTTTATAATCTGCACAGTTCATTCTTTGTTGTGCTTCCATTAGCCTGGATGTACAGTAGATTAATTTGCTACAATAAACAATCCTAAGCAGCTGGCCTTCATTAATTTTTTTGTTAATTATACATTGAAAAAAGTGTTTAAAAAAAATTATTAAATAGTTGTACTCAACAGTAACATTTTCATACCCCTCCTCTGTCTATGCACAAATAGCTTCTTATCAACCCATTATATTTATTTTTTTGTTGGCTACCCAGCCAAGCTACATTTTACAACTCATCACTTTTAGCACATACATCAAACACTTCATGGAATTCTATTTGTACAGCATTTTTTCTGTTGCCAAATTACAAGGTTCTGCATTTTTTAACACAGACTACTCAAGGGGGTCGCACACCGAACGAGAAGCGCAGCGTCGCGTCGCGTCGCGTCGAGGACAGCTGGAGGTATCGCACACCGGACGCGCACATTCTATACGCGCCAGCTCATTTTTAGGCTAGATTCCCATTCATCAATTAGTAGCATTTTGTATTATTACAAGCAATTTCAACATTCCTTATGCTGTAGCTAGTAATATGATTTGTTTGCTCAATAAAAAACTACATGCTATTTTGTTGTGTAAGGTATACTTATTTCTTTGTAAACTTCAATTATAATCGTATTGTTGTTGAGGCAGTTTATTGGAGTCTAAATTCAACATGAGGGTTTGTATTTAAAATAAAATAATTGTCATTTTGTGGTCAACAGTATTGATATTTTTAAGGACATGAAATGACAATGCCTGTACTGTACATTATTTTATGATTGTACTGTACAATTACATACAGTTGCTCACTATAAATTTTACCTCAGATCGTACATAAACAAAATTGAACATTCTTACCTGAAAAACCGATGACATCGGTAATCTTCCTCCAAGCTGATGAATTCCTTATGTTGAATCTATGATTTGTTGCAAATAATTCTGGCTATTTCTATTTCCCTACTTCCTTGATCAGTTTTTCGTCGTCCATCGCGCTCCGCTACACCGTTATTTAAATGACCTGAATGACGGTTGTGACCTTGTAAATCCAATAGATGGCAGTCAAAGACAGTGAATATAATAATGACAGGCAAATGTTACATAGGACTTTAGATTTTGCGTAGCCTATGTAAAAATGTCTCGAGAAAATAAAATATGAATTAATTATATAGGTTTACATTTTTTTCAAGCTGTAAACCTAATGTAAGTAACGTTAGTATTTTGCAGCAGTGGTATCTTGTTTTTTTTAATCTAATAGGACGATTTGAGACAAATATGATGTTATTTAATATAAAACTATGCAGATGGCGCTCTGTGGCGCGGCAGAAATTTGAACAGCTTCCTGAGTCGTAGCTGGGCGCCGCGGACAGACGCCGAATGGCGCCGCCGGTGTGCGTATGCTCATAGAAAACTATGTGTTCGAATTTTAAAGACGTGGCGCGACGCGACGCGGCGCTGCGCGTTCGGTGTGCGACCCCCTTCACACACACACACACACACACACACACACACACACACACAAAAACAAAAAACTCTTCACTCTTTGCACTTTCAGCTCCTACAATCTCAGTCAAAGTCAGTACTTTAAGAACATATCAGCTTTCGCATTGATTTCGTCACGTGGTCCACTTCTTTTTGTTCAATTTATAGCCTTATATCATTTTTACCTTCATAGTATCAGAGATGAGAATTCATTGAAAGTTCTTTAATAAAATCCACAAAGGGTAATCCAGACAGGAACATACATCCAACACAACACAAAGACATTTAAAACTGGACAAAAAGGAAGGGCCAAGCAGGAACCTAAATACACAGGATAATTAAACTCAGGTGCAGCAGGGAATAATCAATTAACTAAACTAAACAGATATGGAAAATAAATTGCACTATTGTACCTAAATATGAAACAAACCTCACATTAAAGCATTTATATAAACTCTTTCCTTGTACTTGTGACATCTACATACTGTATATCAAAACCGTCAAATATACATGTGTAGTACGGTGGCCCCTTTAAGTACATCACGTACCTATATAGGAGGAGGTTGTTACATGTCTCCTAGTGTTTCTTCTCCTTGTACTGTCATTTTTTGACAGTACAAGGCAGTATGTACCCTGCATTCCTATTTCATTAAATACTCTGTTTAATTGTTACTCTGGGCTCCTTGTCATTCCCTCTGACTCTTCATTCCCAGCAACCGTAACAGAAGACAGCACCAATAAAATTATGACAGAGGCTGAGGACAGGCTGTGGGGACTAATGGTAAATTCACACTGCACACTTTGTCTGCGTCAGGCAACGCTCCCAACGCATCTAGTTTGACGCATGTACGTTGAAGCTGGCAACGCTTGCTTTTTGGTGCGTTCACACCGCACACGTCAGGCAACGCACCCAACGCATCTAGTTTTTTGCACACTTCCCCTAAATAAACCATAGCAAACTATTGGGACTGGACATTTTGGGATCCTCTGTTGACCATGTTTCCCTAGCTAACGAAATGGGAAATAATTACGTTGAGAAAAGATTTGATAACGCCGACATCCCCGATCTCTTCAGCGATCTTCATCCAAGCAAGTTCCTTTACATTCCTGTCTTTATACAACCATGAGGGCGGATCATACAATTATCTGCGATTGCAGACGGCTACAATGAGCACTATATATATGTAATATAATTAAATTGAAAATGATTTTTTCTCTGCTCCCGCTTCATTCAAGATACGTGTGGTGACGTCGCTACAGTGAGACGCTCTGATTGGTTGAAGCACTGCGTCAAGTGCGTCAAGTCCGTCAAAAGTTCAGCTAGCTGAACTTCTGCGTTGCTTGCGTTTGCTGCGTTGACGCTTGAAACGCAGGTAACGCTTGAAAAGTTGACGGATCCAACGGACACAACGCAACGCAGAGCCTCTGACGGACTCAACCATTTACTTTAGATGTAATCTTGCCGCAACTGACGCTTGACATTTGGGGCGGTGTGAACGCAGCATAAGGCAGAGGGGTGATGTTTTTTTTTTTTTTTTAGTGATCTGAAACCTGCTCAACAGATGAATCCTGCTGATGTTTACTTGAGTCTCTTCAAACTGTTTTTCTCTGAGAGCGCTTTACCAACTTCAGATGTTCAACTACACTGGTATTCTAGTGTAAAAACAAGTGACTACTACTGATGAGTTTTTCAATCAGTTAAATATCATTTATTTGTTTCATTTGTTGAACAGAACTCAGAAAAAGTTTTCAGAAGTTTTCCACATCTCTGTGGTTAGATCAGGGTGCTCAATAATGTTTCTTTGACCTTCATTATGCATGTTTTGATTATACTTTGTTGTAAATAAATACAAATAATATAATACTCCATTCTTTGAATCTTCTCACATTGTTCCTTTCCTAATACTAACAGTAGTAATAATGGGCCATTAGGGCAGGGCTCTTTGTCTCTCAGGTGTGAATTGCTAAATATTCATGGCTCATTGCCATTCCTTTGAATATTCCCTTTCAAACACAAAACATGTTTTAGAAAATGTATATCAATATATTGTTTTCTATGAACGAGTGAACAAGATAATTTCACATCATTTGGTTGACAAAAATCTAGCCTACGACATCTAATTCTTAAAAGTAGTGTGAACTAATGTTCTGTATGTGTTTCATGGCCTTATTTCAGTGACTTCAAAACTTTAGTTTTTCACTTACCACGCATAAACGTTATTTTCTCAAAAACACAAATGTACATTTCATGTTGCTTAAATATTATTGTAGCCCAATTTGTGCTAATTGCAATGTAATCGAATTTTAGCAATTAATATGTTTTTAAGATGAAGGAGTGGACTTCTGAATCGAGCTTGAACTCCATAATAATAATAATTATTATTAGAATTAGCAGGTAAAACATATATATTAGTAGTTACAGACTATGGTAAGAATCGTCTGACCTCAAGGTGATTTGGAGCCAGACACTCTACCGTTGCACTACAAGATAGCGGAAAAATTATTTAGTGTTTCATGCAAATCAGCTAGTCTTTACACTCACAAAGTCAAGAACAGATCGCTTGACCTCAACATAATTGGAACACGCAACCCCCCGATGCGGGGTCAGGCTCACTAACGTATCTGGTGTTTCCTGCTTAAGCCACCTTTTGTCACCCTGCCTTCGATAGCTCAGCTGGTAGAGTGGAGGACTGTATATGATACATTGGCCATCCTTAGGTCGCTGGTTCGATTCCGGCTCGAAGGAGCTGGCTTTTGAATTCGGCACGTAGATGTTTCCACGATTTCTTCAGAGATTGCAAGGCAAGATATGAAAAAGTAACACATCAAGAGGCAGATCTGTCACAATGACAGGAATGCTTATTACATGAGATCTCAGGCTTAATAAAAATAACAGGTCAAGATACAAATCTATCACAGTACACCGGTGGTTTTCAATCCTGATCCTGGTGACCCCCTGCTCTGGGCTGTGTTTCCCAAAAGCATTGCAATACTTAATACAATGTAGACGCATTGAAACCAATAGAGTTACAATCAACTTAGGGTTACGATGACTCTGGAAAACACGGCCCTGCATATTTTGTCTGTCTCCTTTTTCTGACACAACCAGATGAGTTCATGGAGCTTTTCTCCTAACGAGCTAATGATCTGAATCAGGTGTGTTTAATAAGGGAGACATACAGAACGGTGGGATTGGAAACCACTGCAGCACACAATGACAGGACCTCTTTTCACATTAGAAGTCAACAAGAAATCACGTGACCCCCGACGTGATTTGAACACGCAACCTTCTGATCTGGAGTCAGACGCGCTACCGTTGCGCCACGAGGTCCTGAACCCAGAGGTGATGTATTTTGCTTAACCGCCTTGACACAGAATGCAAATCAGTGAATATACGGTGCTCAAGGAACATTCTTGATGTTGGACTTCATACTCAGGAGATCAAAAACAGATCGTCTGACCTCAAGGTGATTTGGGGCCAGACGCGCTACCGTTGCGCCACAAGGTCCTGAACCCAGAGGTGATGTATTTTGCTTAACCGCCTTGACACAGAATGCAAATCAGTGAATATACGGTGCTCAAGGAACATTCTTGATGTTGGACTTCATACTCAGGAGATCAAAAACAGATCGTCTGACCTCAAGGTGATTTGGGGCCAGACGCGCTACCGTTGCGCCACGAGGTCCTGAACCCAGAGGTGATGTATTTTGCTTAACCGCCTTGACACAGAATGCAACTCAGTAAATATACGGTGCTCAAGGAACATTCTTGATGTTGGACTTCATACTCAGGAGATCAAAAACAGATCGTCTGACCTCAAGGTGATTTGGGGCCAGACTCGCTACCGTTGCGCCACAAGGTCCTGAACCCAGAGGTGATGTATTTTGCTTAACCGCCTTGACACAGAATGCAAATCAGTGAATATACGGTGCTCAAGGAACATTCTTGATGTTGGACTTCATACTCAGGAGATCAAAAACAGATCGTCTGACCTCAAGGTGATTTGGGGCCAGACGCGCTACCGTTGCGCCACGAGGTCCTGAACCCAGAGGTGATGTATTTTGCTTAACCGCCTTGACACAGAATGCAAATCAGTAAATATACGGTGCTCAAGGAACACTCTTGATGTTGGACTTCATACTCAGGAGATTAAAAACAGATCGACACCTCAAGGTGATTTGGAGCCAAGCACTCTACCGTTGCACTACAAGATAGCGGAAAAATTATTTAGTGTTTCATGCTTAAGCACTTTGATAAACTATGCAAATCAGCTAGTCTTTACACTCACAAAGTCAAGAACAGATCGCTTGACCTCAACATAATTGGAACACGCAACCTCCCGATCAGGGGTCAGGCACACTCTGTTTTCTCGGCCACGAGGTCGAGAAAACAAGTCGGCGTTCCTTGCTTAATTGCTTTGATTCAATTTGCAAATCAGTCACGGTAAAGGGCTGTAGACTTTATACTATGGATGTCAAGAAGAGATCAACTGATGTGATTGGAACATGCAACCGTCTGATCTGCATTCAGCCATGCTACCGTTATACCCCAAGACATCACAAACCTATCCGGTGTTTCCTGCTTAAGCCACCTTTTGTGTCACCCTGCCTTCGATAGCTCCCAGCAAGCTTCCGCTGCGCCACTCTGCTTTCCTTGACGAGAGTACCATACGCCGGTCTTTTCAAAACCACTTGAGCCTGGCACACATTTCTAACTAGTCTATTATGTATGAATTTTTTTGCAAATTACAACAAGTTTACCAGTTGCATTGTTGTTTCTTTAAGCAGCACCTGGGCACATATAAAAGCGAAAAAAGCTTAGCAGAGGATGGTTTCAATCCATCGACCTCTGGGTTATGGGCCCAGCACGCTTCCGCTGCGCCACTCTGCTTGCCTTGATGTAGAGCCCGTGCACTGGTCTTTTCAACATAACTTGATTCTTGCACACATTTCTTTTTTTTTCTTTTCTTTTTTTTATTGGAGAAATATCAGTAATACACAATTGTTAAAGATCAAAAGGTCCTCCATATTTTTTACATACAAGGTTAAACAAAAATTATCTACATCTGCAAATATTAAGTATACACAGGTATATATTATCATGCAATACAGTGTTCTTGGTCTTACTATACAAGCATATACAACCTGAATATACATATAAAAGTGTCTATTTCAACATACAGAAAAGAAAACAAAAACAAAACAACACTAACACCCCACCCACCCCTTCCGTCTGCTATATAAGCGATTCTTGCACACATTTCTAACTTGTCTTGCAGCACCTGGGCACATATAAAAGTGAAACAAGCTTAGCAGAGGATGGTTTCGATCCATCGATCTCTGGGTTATGGGCCCAGCACGCTTCCGTTGCGCCACTCTGCTTGACTTGATGTAGAGTTCGTGCACTGGTCTTTTCAACATAACATGAATCTTGCACACATTTCTAACTTGTCTTGCAGCACCTGAGCACATATAAAAGTGAAACAGGATTAGCAGAGGATGGTTTCGATCCATCGACCTCTGGGTTATGGGCCCAGCACACTTCCACTGCGCCACTCTGCTCACCTTGATGTAGAGCCCGTACACTGGTCTTTTCAACATCACTTGATTCTGGCACACGTTTCTAACTTGTCTTGCAGCACCTGAGCACATATAAAACTGAAAAAAAGATTAGCAGAGGATGGTTTCGATCCATCGACTTCTGGCTTATGGGCCCAGCACGCCTTCGCTGCGCCACTCTGCTGAAAGTCACCCCAGATGGGACTCGAACCCACAATCCCTGGCTTAGGAGGCCAGTGCCTTATCCATTAGGCCACTGTGGCTGTCGTGTAGTTGTTTACTTTTTCTTTTAGTTCTCCATCTCATTCAGCTTCTGGATGAACAACTATTGTGAGAGGACCAAGTGACTTTAGGTTTTCACGAACAGGCTCTGAACATTTCTCTTTTTTCGGGGCTCTATCATATATACAAGCTCAGAAGCCTTAGCAGAGGATGGTTTCGATCCATCGACCTCTGGGTTATGGGCTCAGCACGCTTCCGCTGCGCCACTCTGCTTGACTTGATGTGGAGCTCGTGCACTGGTCTTTTCAACATAACATGATTCTTGCACAAATTTCTAACTTGTCTTGAAGCACTTGGGCACAAATAAAAGTGAAACAAGCTTAGCGGAGGATGGTTTCGATCCATCGACCTCTGGGTTATGGGCCCAGCACGCTTCCGCTGCGCCACTCTGCTCACCTTGATGTAGAGCCCGTACACTGGTCTTTTCAACATCACTTGATTCTGGCACACGTTTCTAACTTGTCTTGCAGCACCTGAGCACATATAAAAGTGAAACAAGATTAGCAGAGGATGGTTTCGATCCATCGACTTCTGGGTTATGGGCCCAGCACTCCTTCGCTGCGCCACTCTGCTGAAAGTCACCCCAGATGGGACTCGAACCCACAATCCCTGGCTTAGGAGGCCAGTGCCTTATCCATTAGGCCACTGGGGCTGTCATGCAGTTGTTTACTTTTTCTTTTAGTTCTCCATCTCATTCAGCTTCTGGATGAACAACTATTGTGAGAGGACCAAGTGACTTTAGGTTTTCATGAGCAGGCTCTGAACATTTCTCTTTTTTGGGGGCTCTGTCATATATACAAGCTGAGAAGTCTTAGCAGAGGATGGTTTCGATTCATCGACCTCTGGGTTATGGGCCCAGCAAGCTTCCGCTGCGCCACTCTGCTTTCCTTGACGAGAGTACCATACGCCGGTCTTTTCAAAACCACTTGAGCCTGGCACACATTTCTAACTAGTCTATTATGTATGAATTTTTTTGCAAATTACAACAAGTTTACCAGTTGCATCGTCGTTTCTTTGAGCAGCACCTGGGCACATATGAAAGCGAAAAACCTTAGCAGAGGATGGTTTCGATCCATCGACCTCTGGGTTATGGGCCCAGCACGCTTCCGCTGCGCCACTCTGCTCACCTTGATGTAGAGCCCGTACACTGGTCTTTTCAACATCACTTGATTCTGGCACACGTTTCTAACTTGTCTTGCAGCACCTGAGCACATATAAAAGTGAAACAAGATCAGCAGAGGATGGTTTCGATCCATCGACCTCTGGGTTATGGGCCCAGCACGCTTCCGCTGCTCGACTTGATGTAGAGCTCGTGCACTGGTCTTTTCAACATAACATGAATCTTGCACACATTTCTAACTTGTCTTGAAGCACTTGGGCACAAATAAAAGTGAAACAAGCTTAGCAGAGGATGGTTTCGATCCATCGACCTCTGGGTTATGGGCCCAGCACGCTTCCGCTGCACCACTCTGCTTGTCTTGATGTAGAGTCTGTGCACTGGTCTTTTCAACATAACGAATCTTGCACACATTTCTAACTTGTCTTGCAGCACCTGGGCACATATAAAAGTGACACAAGCTTAGCAGAGGAAGGTTTCGATCCTTCGACCTCTGGGTTATGGGCCCAGCACGCTTCCGCTGCGCCACTCTGCTTTCCTTGACGAGAGTACTATACGCCGGTCTTTTCAAAACCACTTGATTCTGGCACACATTTCTAACTAGTCAATTATGTATGAATTTTTTTGCAAATTACAACAAGTTTACCAGTTGCATCGTCGTTTCTTTAAGCAGCACCTGGGCACATATGAAAGCGAAAAAAAGCTTAGCAGAGGATGGTTTCGATCCATTGACCTCTGGGTTATGGGCCCAGCACGCTTCCGCTGTGCCACTCTGCTTGCCTTGATGTAGAGCCCATGCACTGGTCTTTTCAACATAACTTGATTCTTGCACACATTTCTAACTTGTCTTGCAGCACCTGGGCACTTATGGCGCTTTTCCACTACACAGTACCAGCTCGCCTCGGCTCGACTCGACTCGGCTCGGCTCGACTCGGCTCTGTTTGGTTTTCCACTGTGTAAAAGTTGTACCTGTACCTCTACAATAGTACCTGGTTTGTCATAGCGACGCTGCAGGAAACTGCCGTGACGTAATCTTCTACGCGACACACACCCGCTGTCTGCACCTCCTCGTTTGACCACGGCGTATTCTTCCGAGTTGCCATAATATGTAATGGATTGGATATGTCACGCAATCTCTGGCCAAACTTTTTAAAAATGGTGGGGTTATTCTGGATACTTTTGCTGGCGCGTGCAATGACGACGCAGTGAATAGTGACGATTCTCTCTGACCAATCAGCAGTCTGCTGTGTTTTCACGTCACATTTAGTATCGCCTCAGCTCGCCTCAGCTCGCTTGGAACCTCGCTGGAGGTGGTATGAAAAAAAGTACCTGGAAGCCGGTACAGGTACAACTTTTACACAGTGGAAAACCAAACAGAGCCGAGTCGAGTCGAGCCGAGGCGAGCTGAGGCGAGCTGGTACTGTGTAGTGGAAAAGCGCCAATATAGAAGTGAAACAAGCTTAGCAGAGGATAGTTTCGATCCATCGACCTCTGGGTTATGGGCCCAGCACGCTTCCGCTGCACCACTCTGCTCACCTTGATGTAGAGCCTGTGAACTGGTCTTTTCAAAATAACTTGATTCTTGCACACATTTCTAACTTGTCTTGCAGCACCTGGGCACATATAGAAGTGAAACAAGCTTAGCAGAGGATGGTTTCCATCCATCGACCTCTGGGTTATGGGCCCAGCACGCTTTCGCTGTGCCACTCTGCTGAAAGTCACCCCAGATGGGACTTGAATCCACAATCCCTGGCTTAGGAGGCCAGTGCCTTATCCATTAGGCCACTGGGGCTGTCATGCAGCTGTTTACTTTTTCTTGTAGTTCTTCACCTCATTCAGCTTCTGGATGAACAACTTTTGTGAGAGGACCAAGTGACTTTAGCTTTTCATGAACAGGCTCTGAACATTTCTCTTTTTTCGGGGCTCTGTCATATATACAAGCTCAGAAGTCTTAGCAGAGGATGGTTTCGATCCATCGACCTCTGGGTTATGGGCCCAGCACGCTTCCGCTGCGCCACTCTGCTTGACTTGATGTGCAGCTCGTGCACTGGTCTTTTCAACATAACATGATTCTTGCACAAATTTCTAACTTGTCTTGAAGCACCTGGGCACATATAAAAGTGACACAAGCTTAGCAGAGGAAGGTTTCGATCCATCAACCTCTGGGTTATGGGCCCAGCACGCTTCCGCTGCGCCACTCTGCTTGACTTGATGTAGAGCTCGTGCACTGGTCTTTTCAACATAACATGATTCTTGCACAAATTTCTAACTTGTCTTGAAGCACTTGGGCACGAATAAAAGTGAAACAAGCTTAGCAGAGGATGGTTTCGATCCATCGACCTCTGGGTTATGGGCCCAGTACGCTTCCGCTGCGCCACTCTGCTTGATTGATGTAGAGTTCATGCACTGGTCTTTTCAACATAACATGATTCTTGCACAAATTTCTAACTTGTCTTGAAGCACTTGGGCACAAATAAAAGTGAAACAAGCTTAGCAGAGGATGGTTTCGATCCATCGACCTCTGGGTTATGGGCCCAGCACGCTTCCGCTGTGCCACTCTGCTCGCCTTGATATAGAGCCCATGCACTGGTCTTTTCAACATAACTTGATTCTTGCACACATTTCTGACTTGTCTTGCAGCACCTGGGCACATATAAAAGTGACACAAGCTTAGCAGAGGAAGGTTTCGATCCGTCGACCTCTGGGTTATGGGCCCAGCACGCTTCCGTTGCGCCACTCTGCTTGACTTGATGTAGAGTTCGTGCACTGGTCTTTTCAACATAACATGAATCTTGCACACATTTCTAACTTGTCTTGCAGCACCTGAGCACATATAAAAGTGAAACAGGATTAGCAGAGGATGGTTTCGATCCATCGACCTCTGGGTTATGGGCCCAGCACACTTCCACTGCGCCACTCTGCTCACCTTGATGTAGAGCCCGTACACTGGTCTTTTCAACATCACTTGATTCTGGCACACGTTTCTAACTTGTCTTGCAGCACCTGAGCACATATAAAACTGAAAAAAAGATTAGCAGAGGATGGTTTCGATCCATCGACTTCTGGCTTATGGGCCCAGCACGCCTTCGCTGCGCCACTCTGCTGAAAGTCACCCCAGATGGGACTCGAACCCACAATCCCTGGCTTAGGAGGCCAGTGCCTTATCCATTAGGCCACTGAGGCTGTCGTGTAGTTGTTTACTTTTTCTTTTAGTTCTCCATCTCATTCAGCTTCTGGATGAACAACTATTGTGAGAGGACCAAGTGACTTTAGGTTTTCACGAACAGGCTCTGAACATTTCTCTTTTTTCGGGGCTCTATCATATATACAAGCTCAGAAGCCTTAGCAGAGGATGGTTTCGATCCATCGACCTCTGGGTTATGGGCTCAGCACGCTTCCGCTGCGCCACTCTGCTTGACTTGATGTGGAGCTCGTGCACTGGTCTTTTCAACATAACATGATTCTTGCACAAATTTCTAACTTGTCTTGAAGCACTTGGGCACAAATAAAAGTGAAACAAGCTTAGCGGAGGATGGTTTCGATCCATCGACCTCTGGGTTATGGGCCCAGCACGCTTCCGCTGCGCCACTCTGCTCACCTTGATGTAGAGCCCGTACACTGGTCTTTTCAACATCACTTGATTCTGGCACACGTTTCTAACTTGTCTTGCAGCACCTGAGCACATATAAAAGTGAAACAAGATTAGCAGAGGATGGTTTCGATCCATCGACTTCTGGGTTATGGGCCCAGCACTCCTTCGCTGCGCCACTCTGCTGAAAGTCACCCCAGATGGGACTCGAACCCACAATCCCTGGCTTAGGAGGCCAGTGCCTTATCCATTAGGCCACTGGGGCTGTCATGCAGTTGTTTACTTTTTCTTTTAGTTCTCCATCTCATTCAGCTTCTGGATGAACAACTATTGTGAGAGGACCAAGTGACTTTAGGTTTTCATGAGCAGGCTCTGAACATTTCTCTTTTTTGGGGGCTCTGTCATATATACAAGCTGAGAAGTCTTAGCAGAGGATGGTTTCGATTCATCGACCTCTGGGTTATGGGCCCAGCAAGCTTCCGCTGCGCCACTCTGCTTTCCTTGACGAGAGTACCATACGCCGGTCTTTTCAAAACCACTTGAGCCTGGCACACATTTCTAACTAGTCTATTATGTATGAATTTTTTTGCAAATTACAACAAGTTTACCAGTTGCATCGTCGTTTCTTTGAGCAGCACCTGGGCACATATGAAAGCGAAAAACCTTAGCAGAGGATGGTTTCGATCCATCGACCTCTGGGTTATTGGCCCAGCACGCTTCCGCTGCGCCACTCTGCTTGTCTTGATATAGAGCCTGTGCGCTGGTCTTTTCAACATAACATGATTCTTGCACATATTTCTAACTTGTCTTGCAGCACTTGGGCACATATAAAAGTGAATCAAGATTAGCAGAGGATGGTTTCGATCCGTCGACCTCTGGGTTATGGGCCCAGCACGCTTCCGCTGCGCCACTCTGCTCACCTTGATGTAGAGCCCGTACACTGGTCTTTTCAACATCACTTGATTCTGGCACACGTTTCTAACTTGTCTTGCAGCACCTGAGCACATATAAAAGTGAAACAAGATCAGCAGAGGATGGTTTCGATCCATCGACCTCTGGGTTATGGGCCCAGCACGCTTCCGCTGCTCCACTCTGCTTGACTTGATGTAGAGCTCGTGCACTGGTCTTTTCAACATAACATGAATCTTGCACACATTTCTAACTTGTCTTGAAGCACTTGGGCACAAATAAAAGTGAAACAAGCTTAGCAGAGGATGGTTTCGATCCATCGACCTCTGGGTTATGGGCCCAGCACGCTTCCGCTGCACCACTCTGCTTGTCTTGATGTAGAGTCTGTGCACTGGTCTTTTCAACATAACGAATCTTGCACACATTTCTAACTTGTCTTGCAGCACCTGGGCACATATAAAAGTGACACAAGCTTAGCAGAGGAAGGTTTCGATCCTTCGACCTCTGGGTTATGGGCCCAGCACGCTTCCGCTGCGCCACTCTGCTTTCCTTGACGAGAGTACTATACGCCGGTCTTTTCAAAACCACTTGATTCTGGCACACATTTCTAACTAGTCAATTATGTATGAATTTTTTTGCAAATTACAACAAGTTTACCAGTTGCATCGTCGTTTCTTTAAGCAGCACCTGGGCACATATGAAAGCGAAAAAAAGCTTAGCAGAGGATGGTTTCGATCCATTGACCTCTGGGTTATGGGCCCAGCACGCTTCCGCTGTGCCACTCTGCTTGCCTTGATGTAGAGCCCATGCACTGGTCTTTTCAACATAACTTGATTCTTGCACACATTTCTAACTTGTCTTGCAGCACCTGGGCACTTATGGCGCTTTTCCACTACACAGTACCAGCTCGCCTCGGCTCGACTCGACTCGGCTCGGCTCGACTCGGCTCTGTTTGGTTTTCCACTGTGTAAAAGTTGTACCTGTACCTCTACAATAGTACCTGGTTTGTCATAGCGACGCTGCAGGAAACTGCCGTGACGTAATCTTCTACGCGACACACACCCGCTGTCTGCACCTCCTCGTTTGACCACGGCGTATTCTTCCGAGTTGCCATAATATGTAATGGATTGGATATGTCACGCAATCTCTGGCCAAACTTTTTAAAAATGGTGGGGTTATTCTGGATACTTTTGCTGGCGCGTGCAATGACGACGCAGTGAATAGTGACGATTCTCTCTGACCAATCAGCAGTCTGCTGTGTTTTCACGTCACATTTAGTATCGCCTCAGCTCGCCTCAGCTCGCTTGGAACCTCGCTGGAGGTGGTATGAAAAAAAGTACCTGGAAGCCGGTACAGGTACAACTTTTACACAGTGGAAAACCAAACAGAGCCGAGTCGAGTCGAGCCGAGGCGAGCTGAGGCGAGCTGGTACTGTGTAGTGGAAAAGCGCCAATATAGAAGTGAAACAAGCTTAGCAGAGGATAGTTTCAATCCATCGACCTCTGGGTTATGGGCCCAGCACGCTTCCGCTGCACCACTCTGCTCGCCTTGATGTAGAGCCTGTGAACTGGTCTTTTCAAAATAACTTGATTCTTGCACACATTTCTAACTTGTCTTGCAGCACCTGGGCACATATAGAAGTGAAACAAGCTTAGCAGAGGATGGTTTCCATCCATCGACCTCTGGGTTATGGGCCCAGCACGCTTTCGCTGTGCCACTCTGCTGAAAGTCACCCCAGATGGGACTTGAATCCACAATCCCTGGCTTAGGAGGCCAGTGCCTTATCCATTAGGCCACTGGGGCTGTCATGCAGCTGTTTACTTTTTCTTGTAGTTCTTCACCTCATTCAGCTTCTGGATGAACAACTTTTGTGAGAGGACCAAGTGACTTTAGCTTTTCATGAACAGGCTCTGAACATTTCTCTTTTTTCGGGGCTCTGTCATATATACAAGCTCAGAAGTCTTAGCAGAGGATGGTTTCGATCCATCGACCTCTGGGTTATGGGCCCAGCACGCTTCCGCTGCGCCACTCTGCTTGACTTGATGTGCAGCTCGTGCACTGGTCTTTTCAACATAACATGATTCTTGCACAAATTTCTAACTTGTCTTGAAGCACCTGGGCACATATAAAAGTGACACAAGCTTAGCAGAGGAAGGTTTCGATCCATCAACCTCTGGGTTATGGGCCCAGCACGCTTCCGCTGCGCCACTCTGCTTGACTTGATGTAGAGCTCGTGCACTGGTCTTTTCAACATAACATGATTCTTGCACAAATTTCTAACTTGTCTTGAAGCACTTGGGCACGAATAAAAGTGAAACAAGCTTAGCAGAGGATGGTTTCGATCCATCGACCTCTGGGTTATGGGCCCAGTACGCTTCCGCTGCGCCACTCTGCTTGATTGATGTAGAGTTCATGCACTGGTCTTTTCAACATAACATGATTCTTGCACAAATTTCTAACTTGTCTTGAAGCACTTGGGCACAAATAAAAGTGAAACAAGCTTAGCAGAGGATGGTTTCGATCCATCGACCTCTGGGTTATGGGCCCAGCACGCTTCCGCTGTGCCACTCTGCTCGCCTTGATATAGAGCCCATGCACTGGTCTTTTCAACATAACTTGATTCTTGCACACATTTCTGACTTGTCTTGCAGCACCTGGGCACATATAAAAGTGACACAAGCTTAGCAGAGGAAGGTTTCGATCCGTCGACCTCTGGGTTATGGGCCCAGCACGCTTCCGCTGCGCCACTCTGCTTGACTTGATGTAGAGTTCGTGCACTGGTCTTTTCAACATAACATGATTCTTGCACAAATTTCTTAACTTGTCTTGAAGCACTTGGGCACGAATAAAAGTGAAACAAGCTTAGCAGAGGATGGTTTCGATCCATCGACCTCTGGGTTATGGGCCCAGCACGCTTCCGCTGCGCCACTCTGCTTGACTTGTTGTAGGGCTCGTGCACTGGTCTTTTCAACATAACATCATTCTTGCACAAATTTCTAACTTGTCTTGAAGCACTTGGGCACAAATAAAGGTGAAAAAAGCTTAGGAGAGGATGGTTTCGATCCATCGACCTCTGGGTTATGGGCCCAGCACGCTTCCTCTGCGCCACTCTGCTTGACTTGATGTAGAGCTCATGCACTGGTGTTTTCAACATAACATGATTCTTGCACAAATTTCTAACTTGTCTTGAAGCACTTGGGCACAAATAAAAGTAAAATAAGCTTAGCAGAGGATGGTTTCGATCCATCGACCTCTGGGTTATGGGCCCAACACGCTTCCGCTGTGCCACTCTGCTCGCCTTGATGTAGAACCCATGCACTGGTCTTTTCAACATAACTTGATTCTTGCACACATTTCTAACTTGTCTTGCAGCACCTGGGCACATATAGAAGTGAAACAAGCTTAGCTGAGGATAGTTTCGATCCATCGACCTCTGGGTTATGGGCCCAGCACGCTTCCGCTGCACCACTCTGCTCGCCTTGATGTAGAGCCCGTGTACTGGTCTTTTCAAAATAACTTGATTCTTGCACACATTTCTAACTTGTCTTGCAAGACCTGGGCACATATAAAAGTGAAACAAGCTTAGCAGAGGATGGTTTCGATCCATCGACCTCTGGGTTATGGGCCCAGCACGCTTCCGCTGCACCACTCTGCTTGTCTTGATGTAGAGTCTGTGCACTGGTCTTTTCAACATAACGAATCTTGCACACATTTCTAACTTGTCTTGCAGCACCTGGGCACATATAAAAGTGACACAAGCTTAGCAGAGGAAGGTTTCGATCCTTCGACCTCTGGGTTATGGGCCCAGCACGCTTCCGCTGCGCCACTCTGCTTTCCTTGACGAGAGTACTATACGCCGGTCTTTTCAAAACCACTTGATTCTGGCACACATTTCTAACTAGTCAATTATGTATGAATTTTTTTGCAAATTACAACAAGTTTACCAGTTGCATCGTCGTTTCTTTAAGCAGCACCTGGGCACATATGAAAGCGAAAAAAAGCTTAGCAGAGGATGGTTTCGATCCATTGACCTCTGGGTTATGGGCCCAGCACGCTTCCGCTGTGCCACTCTGCTTGCCTTGATGTAGAGCCCATGCACTGGTCTTTTCAACATAACTTGATTCTTGCACACATTTCTAACTTGTCTTGCAGCACCTGGGCACTTATGGCGCTTTTCCACTACACAGTACCAGCTCGCCTCGGCTCGACTCGACTCGGCTCGGCTCGACTCGGCTCTGTTTGGTTTTCCACTGTGTAAAAGTTGTACCTGTACCTCTACAATAGTACCTGGTTTGTCATAGCGACGCTGCAGGAAACTGCCGTGACGTAATCTTCTACGCGACACACACCCGCTGTCTGCACCTCCTCGTTTGACCACGGCGTATTCTTCCGAGTTGCCATAATATGTAATGGATTGGATATGTCACGCAATCTCTGGCCAAACTTTTTAAAAATGGTGGGGTTATTCTGGATACTTTTGCTGGCGCGTGCAATGACGACGCAGTGAATAGTGACGATTCTCTCTGACCAATCAGCAGTCTGCTGTGTTTTCACGTCACATTTAGTATCGCCTCAGCTCGCCTCAGCTCGCTTGGAACCTCGCTGGAGGTGGTATGAAAAAAAGTACCTGGAAGCCGGTACAGGTACAACTTTTACACAGTGGAAAACCAAACAGAGCCGAGTCGAGTCGAGCCGAGGCGAGCTGAGGCGAGCTGGTACTGTGTAGTGGAAAAGCGCCAATATAGAAGTGAAACAAGCTTAGCAGAGGATAGTTTCGATCCATCGACCTCTGGGTTATGGGCCCAGCACGCTTCCGCTGCACCACTCTGCTCGCCTTGATGTAGAGCCTGTGAACTGGTCTTTTCAAAATAACTTGATTCTTGCACACATTTCTAACTTGTCTTGCAGCACCTGGGCACATATAGAAGTGAAACAAGCTTAGCAGAGGATGGTTTCCATCCATCGACCTCTGGGTTATGGGCCCAGCACGCTTTCGCTGTGCCACTCTGCTGAAAGTCACCCCAGATGGGACTTGAATCCACAATCCCTGGCTTAGGAGGCCAGTGCCTTATCCATTAGGCCACTGGGGCTGTCATGCAGCTGTTTACTTTTTCTTGTAGTTCTTCACCTCATTCAGCTTCTGGATGAACAACTTTTGTGAGAGGACCAAGTGACTTTAGCTTTTCATGAACAGGCTCTGAACATTTCTCTTTTTTCGGGGCTCTGTCATATATACAAGCTCAGAAGTCTTAGCAGAGGATGGTTTCGATCCATCGACCTCTGGGTTATGGGCCCAGCACGCTTCCGCTGCGCCACTCTGCTTGACTTGATATGCAGCTCGTGCACTGGTCTTTTCAACATAACATGATTCTTGCACAAATTTCTAACTTGTCTTGAAGCACCTGGGCACATATAAAAGTGACACAAGCTTAGCAGAGGAAGGTTTCGATCCATCAACCTCTGGGTTATGGGCCCAGCACGCTTCCGCTGCGCCACTCTGCTTGACTTGATGTAGAGCTCGTGCACTGGTCTTTTCAACATAACATGATTCTTGCACAAATTTCTAACTTGTCTTGAAGCACTTGGGCACGAATAAAAGTGAAACAAGCTTAGCAGAGGATGGTTTCGATCCATCGACCTCTGGGTTATGGGCCCAGTACGCTTCCGCTGCGCCACTCTGCTTGATTGATGTAGAGTTCATGCACTGGTCTTTTCAACATAACATGATTCTTGCACAAATTTCTAACTTGTCTTGAAGCACTTGGGCACAAATAAAAGTGAAACAAGCTTAGCAGAGGATGGTTTCGATCCATCGACCTCTGGGTTATGGGCCCAGCACGCTTCCGCTGTGCCACTCTGCTCGCCTTGATATAGAGCCCATGCACTGGTCTTTTCAACATAACTTGATTCTTGCACACATTTCTGACTTGTCTTGCAGCACCTGGGCACATATAAAAGTGACACAAGCTTAGCAGAGGAAGGTTTCGATCCGTCGACCTCTGGGTTATGGGCCCAGCACGCTTCCGTTGCGCCACTCTGCTTGACTTGATGTAGAGTTCGTGCACTGGTCTTTTCAACATAACATGAATCTTGCACACATTTCTAACTTGTCTTGCAGCACCTGAGCACATATAAAAGTGAAACAGGATTAGCAGAGGATGGTTTCGATCCATCGACCTCTGGGTTATGGGCCCAGCACACTTCCACTGCGCCACTCTGCTCACCTTGATGTAGAGCCCGTACACTGGTCTTTTCAACATCACTTGATTCTGGCACACGTTTCTAACTTGTCTTGCAGCACCTGAGCACATATAAAACTGAAAAAAAGATTAGCAGAGGATGGTTTCGATCCATCGACTTCTGGCTTATGGGCCCAGCACGCCTTCGCTGCGCCACTCTGCTGAAAGTCACCCCAGATGGGACTCGAACCCACAATCCCTGGCTTAGGAGGCCAGTGCCTTATCCATTAGGCCACTGTGGCTGTCGTGTAGTTGTTTACTTTTTCTTTTAGTTCTCCATCTCATTCAGCTTCTGGATGAACAACTATTGTGAGAGGACCAAGTGACTTTAGGTTTTCACGAACAGGCTCTGAACATTTCTCTTTTTTCGGGGCTCTATCATATATACAAGCTCAGAAGCCTTAGCAGAGGATGGTTTCGATCCATCGACCTCTGGGTTATGGGCTCAGCACGCTTCCGCTGCGCCACTCTGCTTGACTTGATGTGGAGCTCGTGCACTGGTCTTTTCAACATAACATGATTCTTGCACAAATTTCTAACTTGTCTTGAAGCACTTGGGCACAAATAAAAGTGAAACAAGCTTAGCGGAGGATGGTTTCGATCCATCGACCTCTGGGTTATGGGCCCAGCACGCTTCCGCTGCGCCACTCTGCTCACCTTGATGTAGAGCCCGTACACTGGTCTTTTCAACATCACTTGATTCTGGCACACGTTTCTAACTTGTCTTGCAGCACCTGAGCACATATAAAAGTGAAACAAGATTAGCAGAGGATGGTTTCGATCCATCGACTTCTGGGTTATGGGCCCAGCACTCCTTCGCTGCGCCACTCTGCTGAAAGTCACCCCAGATGGGACTCGAACCCACAATCCCTGGCTTAGGAGGCCAGTGCCTTATCCATTAGGCCACTGGGGCTGTCATGCAGTTGTTTACTTTTTCTTTTAGTTCTCCATCTCATTCAGCTTCTGGATGAACAACTATTGTGAGAGGACCAAGTGACTTTAGGTTTTCATGAGCAGGCTCTGAACATTTCTCTTTTTTGGGGGCTCTGTCATATATACAAGCTGAGAAGTCTTAGCAGAGGATGGTTTCGATTCATCGACCTCTGGGTTATGGGCCCAGCAAGCTTCCGCTGCGCCACTCTGCTTTCCTTGACGAGAGTACCATACGCCGGTCTTTTCAAAACCACTTGAGCCTGGCACACATTTCTAACTAGTCTATTATGTATGAATTTTTTTGCAAATTACAACAAGTTTACCAGTTGCATCGTCGTTTCTTTGAGCAGCACCTGGGCACATATGAAAGCGAAAAACCTTAGCAGAGGATGGTTTCGATCCATCGACCTCTGGGTTATTGGCCCAGCACGCTTCCGCTGCGCCACTCTGCTTGTCTTGATATAGAGCCTGTGCGCTGGTCTTTTCAACATAACATGATTCTTGCACATATTTCTAACTTGTCTTGCAGCACTTGGGCACATATAAAAGTGAATCAAGATTAGCAGAGGATGGTTTCGATCCGTCGACCTCTGGGTTATGGGCCCAGCACGCTTCCGCTGCGCCACTCTGCTCACCTTGATGTAGAGCCCGTACACTGGTCTTTTCAACATCACTTGATTCTGGCACACATTTCTAACTTGTCTTGCAGCACCTGAGCACATATAAAAGTGAAACAAGATCAGCAGAGGATGGTTTCGATCCATCGACTTCAGGGTTATGGGCCCAGCACGGCTTCGTTGCGCCACTCTGCTGAAAGTCACCCCAGATGGGACTCGAACCCACAATCCCTGGCTTAGGACGCCAGTGCCTTATCAATTAGGCCACTGGGGCTGTCATGCAGCTGCTTACTTTTTCTTTTAGGTCTTCATCTCATTCAGCTTCTGGATGAACAACTTTTGTGAGAGGACCAAGTGACTTTAGGTTTTCACAAACAGGCTCTAAACATTTCTCTTTTTTGGGGGCTCTGTCATATATACAAGCTCAGAAGTCTTAGCAGAGGATGGTTTCGATCCATCGACCTCTGGGTTATGGGCCCAGCACGCTTCCGCTGCGCCACTCTGCTTGTCTTGATGTAGAGCCTGTGCACTGGTCTTTTCAACATAACTTGAATCTTGCACACATTTCTAACTTGTCTTGGTCCACCTGGGCACATATAAAAGTGACACAAGCTTAGCAGAGGATGGTTTCGATCCATCGACCTCTGGGTTATGGGCCCAGCACTCTTCCGCTGCGCCACTCTGCTTGACTTAATGTGCAGCTCGTGCACTGGTCTTTTTAACATAACATGATTCTTGCACAAATTTCTAACTTGTCTTGAAGCACTTGGGCACAAATAAATGTGAAACAAGCTTAGCAGAGGATGGTTTCAATCCATCGACCTCTGGGTTATGGGCCCAGCACGCTTCCGCTGCGCCACTGTGCTTGCCTTGATATAGAGCCTGTGCACTGGTCTTTTCAACATAACATGATTCTTGCACATATTTCTAATTTTTCTTGCAGCACTTGGGCACATATAAAAGTGAAACAAGCTTAGCAGAGTATGGTTTCGATCCATCGACCTCTGGGTTATGGGCCCAGCACGCTTCCGCTGTGCCACTCTTCTCGCCTTGATGTAGAGCTTGTGCACTGGTCTTTTCAACATAACATTAATCTTGCACACATTTCTAACTTGTCTTGAAGCACTTGGGCACAAATAAAAGTGAAAAAAGCTTAGGAGAGGATGGTTTCGATCCATCGACTTCTGGGTTATGGGCCCAGGACGCTTCCGCTGCGCCACTCTGCTTGACTTGATGTAGAGCTTGTGCACTGGTATTTTCAACATAACATGAATCTTGCACACATTTCTAACTTGTCTTGAAGCACTTGGGCACAAATAAAAGTGAAACAAGCTTAGCAGAGGATGGTTTCGATCCATCGACCTCTGGGTTATGGGCCCAACACGCTTCCGCTGTGCCACTCTGCTCGCCTTGATGTAGAACCCATGCACTGGTCTTTTCAACATAACTTGATTCTTGCACACATTTCTAACTTGTCTTGCAGCACCTGGGCACATATAGAAGTGAAACAAGCTTAGCAGAGGATAGTTTCGATCCATCGACCTCTGGGTTATGGGCCCAGCACACTTCCGCTGCACCACTCTGCTCGCCTTGATGTAGAGCCCGTGCACTGGTCTTTTCAAAATAACTTGATTCTTGCACACATTTCTAACTTGTCTTGCAAGACCTGGGCACATATAAAAGTGAAACAAGATTAGCAGAGGATGGTTTCGATCCATCGACCTCTGGGTTATGGGCCCAGCATGCTTCCGCTGCGCCACTCTGCTCACCTTGATGTAGAGCCCGTACACTGGTCTTTTCAACATCACTTGATTCTGGCACACGTTTCTAACTTGTCTTGCAGCACCTGAGCACATATAAAAGTGAAACAAGATCAGCAGAGGATGGTTTCGATCCATCGACTTCAGGGTTATGGGCCCAGCACGGCTTCGTTGCGCCACTCTGCTGAAAGTCACCCCAGATGGGACTTGAACCCACAATCCCTGGCTTAGGAGGCCAGTGCCTTATCCATTAGGCCACTGGGGCTGTCATGCAGCTGCTTACTTTTTCTTTCAGGTCTTCATCTCATTCAGCTTCTGGATGAACAACTTTTGTGAGAGGACCAAGTGACTTTAGGTTTTCACAAACAGGCTCTCAACATTTCTCCTTTTTGGGGGATCTGTCATATATACAAGCTCAGAAGTCTTAGCAGAGGAAGGTTTCGATCCATTGACCTCTGGGTTATGGGCCAGCACGCTTCCGCTGCGCCACTCTGCTTGACTTGATGTAGAGCTTGTGCACTGGTCTTTTCAACATAACATGATTCTTGCACAAATTTCTAACTTGTCTTGAAGCACCTGGGCACAAATAAAAGTGAAACAAGCTTAGCAGAGGATGGTTTCGATCCATCGACCTCTGAGTTATGGGCCCAGCATGCTTCCGCTGCGCCACTCTGCTTGTCTTGATGTAAAGCCTGTGCACTGGTCTTTTCAACATAACTTGAATATTGCACACATTTCCAACTTGACTTGCAGCACCTGGGCACATACAAAAGTGACACAAGTTTAGCAGAGGATGGTTTCGATCCATCGATCTCTGGGTTATGGGCCCAGCAAGCTTCCGCTGCGCCACTCTGCTTTCCTTGATGAGAAAACCATACGCCGGTCTTTTCAAAACCACTTGAGCCTGGCACACATTTCTAACTAGTCTATTATGTATGAATATTTTTGCAAATTACAACAAGTTTACCAGTTGCATCGTCGTTTCTTTGAGCAGCACCTGGGCACATATGAAAGCGAAAAAAGCTTAGCAGAGTATGGTTTCGATCCTTCGATCTCTGGGTTATTGGCCCAGCACGCTTCCGCTGCGCCACTCTGCTTGTTTTGATATAGAGCCTGTGCGCTGGTCTTTTCAACATAACATGATTCTTGCACATATTTCTAACTTGTCTTGCAGCACTTGGGCACATATAAAAGTGAAACAAGGTTAGCAGAGGATGGTTTCGATCCATCGACCTCTGGGTTATGGGCCCAGCACGCTTCCGCTGCGCCACTCTGCTCACCTTGATGTAGAGCCCGTACACTGGTCTTTTCAACATCACTTGATTCTGGCACACGTTTCTAACTTGTCTTGCAGCACCTGAGCACATATAAAAGTGAAACAAGATTAGCAGAGGATGGTTTCGATCCATCGACTTCTGGGTTATGGGCCCAGCACGCCTTCGTTGTGCCACTCTGCTGAAAGTCACCCCAGATGGGACTCGAACCCACAATCCCTGGCTTAGGAGGCCAGTGCCTTATCCATTAGGCCACTGGGGCTGTCATGCAGCTGCTTGCTTTTTCTTTTAGGTCTTCATCTCATTCAGCTTCTGGATGAACAACTTTTGTGAGAGGACCAAGTGACTTTAGGTTTTCACAAACAGGCTCTAAACATTTCTCTTTTTTGGGGGCTCTGTCATATATACAAGCTCAGAAGTCTTAGCAGAGGATGGTTTCGATCCATCGACCTCTGGGTTATGGGCCCAGCACGCTTCCGCTGCGCCACTCTGCTTGTCTTGATGTAGAGCCTGTGCACTGGTCTTTTCAACATAACTTGAATCTTGCACACATTTCTAACTTGTCTTGGTCCACCTGGGCACATATAAAAGTGACACAAGCTTAGCAGAGGATGGTTTCAATCCATCGACCTCTGGGTTATGGGCCCAGCACTCTTCCGCTGCGCCACTCTGCTTGACTTAATGTGGAGCTCGTGCACTGGTCTTTTCAACATAACATGATTCTTGCACAAATTTCTAACTTGTCTTGAAGCACTTGGGCACAAATAAATGTGAAACAAGCTTAGCAGAGGATGGTTTCAATCCATCGACCTCTGGGTTATGGGCCCAGCACGCTTCCGCTGCGCCACTGTGCTTGCCTTGATATAGAGCCTGTGCACTGGTCTTTTCAACATTTTTCGACTTCTGGGCCCAGCACGCTTTCGCTGCGCCACTCTGCTGAAAGTCACCCCAGATGGGACTCAAACCCACAATCCCTGGCTTAGGAGGCCAGTGCCTTATCCATTAGGCCACTCGGGCTGTCACGCAGCTGTTTACTTTTTCTTTTAGTTCTTCATCTCATTCAGCTTCTGGATGAACAACTTTTGTGAGAGGACCAAGTGACTTTAGGTTTTCACGAACAGGCTCTGCACATTTCTCTTTTTTGGGGGCTCTGTCATATATACAAGCTCAGAAGTCTTAGCAGAGGATGGTTTCAATCCATCGGCCTCTGGGTTATGGGTCCAGCACGCTTCCGCTGCGCCACTCTGCTTGACTTGATGTGGAGCTCGTGCACTGGTCTTTTCAACATAACATGATTCTTGTACATATTTCTAACTTTTCTTGCAGCACTTGGGCACATATAAAAGTGAAACAAGCTTAGCAGAGGATGGTTTCGATCCATCGACCTCTGGGTTACGGGACCAGCACGCTTCCGCTGCGCCACTCTGCTCACCTTGATGTAGAGCCCGAACACTGGTCTTTTCAACATCACTTGATTCTGGCACACATTTCTAACTTGCCTTGCAGCACCTGAGCACATATACAAGTGAAACAATCTTAGCAGAGGATGGTTTCAATCCATCGACTTCTGGGCCCAGCACGCTTTCGCTGCGCCACTCTGCTGAAAGTCACCCCAGATGGGACTCGAACCCACAATCCCTGGCTTAGGAGGCCAGTGCCTTATCCATTAGGCTACCTGGAGCAGGATCGTCTTTTTCCGCGGCCGTCTCCTTGTCCAATCGCCGATCTCGACGTCCATGGTGAGAATGGACGAGAGCCAATCGCGTCGCTCGCCATCCATTGTGAGAATGGACGAGAGCCAATCGCGTCGCTCGCGGTCCATTGTGAGAATGTACGAGAGCCAATCGCATCGCTCGAGCTCCATTGTTGAGAGCCACTCACCGCGCTTAGTTTCATTCTAAGTCAGGTTCAAAAATCAGACGAACGGAATATAGGATAACTTTTCAAAGTAAGTAATACATGTTTTCTACTTTCTTCCTCTCTGTTTACAATGTTCTCAATTGGTAACTCGTTACGTTTTCGTCCGTCGTTCATCCGTGTTTGGTGTTCACAAACTTTTGACTCACCAATTGCCCATAATGAAACACTGTTTAAATGTAATCTAACTTTCTAAAGTCCATTTACTCGTTCTTAAGTTCGATTTAAATGGGGGAAAAACGCGTTTCAGCTGTAAGTCCAGTCATCCCTTATGACAATTTACCTTGTTTTTACTATAGTAAAAGCGTAGTAACCATGTTGTGTTTTTGGCTGATCGATTACAACTGTATGAACACAGTCTTACTATAAATGAAAATCTGAATGAACAGCAACAACAAAAAACGTGCTTGTGTTTGTCGTCATTTACCATGGCTTTACTATAGTGAAAGTGTAGTAATCATGTTTTCTTTTCATTACTTGCCTATAATCTCACATATTAAACACAATTGTGCCTGTAATGGTACTTATTAAACTCAGTTTACTCGTTCTTTAAGTGTAAACACAGTCTTACTATAAATAAAAATATGAATGAAAAAAAACAAGTCATTTACCATGCTTTTACTATAGTGAAAGTGTAGTAATCATGTTTTGTTTCCATGATTTGCCTATAATCTCACATATAAAACACAATTTGCCTGTAATTTTGCATAGTAAACACATCTATTCTATTTAAAGTTTGATTTGGATTTAAAAAATATGTTTAGTTGTAGACATTGTCATTTCTAATTAACATTTAATGTGATTTTGCTGTGTGAATGTAGTAATCAAGTTTTGTGTTTGCAGATGGATTACTATTTATATAAACAGATGCAAGTGCTACAAATAATAATTTAAATGAAAATGCAATGTTATATAGACATCCCTTACAAAAATTAATGAATGAATTAAATTTTTTTTTTTTTTCTCAGATTGATTATCATATGTATAACCACAGCTTTTAACTAACAATGTACTTTATTTTACATTGTCATTAATACATGCTATATGTAGTTACTATAGTAATAACAGTAAATTATGCATAATTGGATGCAACTAACTGTAAACCAAACAAAACAATAATCTTATCCCTATCGTAACTGCATGTAGTAATTTCATATTCAAATACTTATATGTATAATTGTAGTGTAACATCTTTAATTGAATGTGTAACCTTGTTTTGCTTTATTAGCAATAAAATAATGTTTAATTGTTGTAATGGGTGCCATTATTTAGTCAGCTTGAATATATATCGTTATATCTTTATAAATAAATTAAAAACATTTGTGTAGTTGTCCAATACCTGCAAAATGCACATTACTAACTATTATTTTCCTATTATATTTAGATGAGCACTAAGCCAAAGAGCCACAAGGTCATGGGTGATGGCGAGTGGATGGCCAGGTTGAGGACTTTTGCCAGCTCTGGGGTTTTGTCCGTCTGGAGGCAACAGACCAGCACCACGGCGGCGGAAGTGGTACAACCTCTATCAGAAGGTAAAGTTACCTGTATCTTATTGTAGAATATGAATGTGTACATTATTTGTCAAACATTTTTACACGTGACTGTGTTTAATGTTTTTGAAAGAAGTGTCTTTTGCTCATTCAGCCTGCATTTATTTGATCAAAAATATAGTATCTGTCACGAAGAATAAGGGGGTCTGGGTCCAAATGCGGGTAAGTAGTATTTTAATGAAAATAACAAAACAAACAAAGCAAAAGGCCAACACGGCGCAACTGAACATAACTCAAACACAAAATAAAACAAGATCAAGAATATAACTAAACTCAAAGAACAAAACAAGAACAAGGTCAGGGGCTGAGATCTAGGACACAAAAACACTGAGGACAAAACACAATGCCACCATGAAGGAGAAGTGAAAGGTGAGAGTTTTTAAAGACCAGATGATAGTGAACAGCTGTGAGTGAATCAGTGTTAATGACAAAGACAGGTGAATGCAATCAGAAGGTGCAGTGTGAACAGCGACCTCAGGAGGCTGAGGGGAGACCCACAGCCCCGATCATGACAGTAAAAACAGCAATATAATTTGTACTGCATATTTGTATTTATTTTGTTATTTTTTAATGAAAACTGTGATACGTTTTGCAGAATTCATTGATGAATAAAAAGTTAAAAAGAACAGCATTAATTTCTTAAAAAAAACAAAAAACTTTTGAACAGTACTGTATATTGTTACAGAAGATTTTCTATTATATTTCTAATGCTGTTCTTTATTTAACTTTTTAATGATTTCTAAAATGATTGCTAAATATATTCAGCGTTGATGACAGGAATAAATTAAATGTAAAGTATATGTAACTGTAAATTTAAACTGTATTAACATTTAATAATATTATTCATGTTTTTTGTATTTTTTATTAAATAAATGCAGGACTGATGAGCATAAGACACTTCTTTCAAAAACATTAAATAGTAATGTGTCCAAACTTTTGACTGATCCTGTATTTCTGTGTTTTCTTTTATTATTATTTTTTTCATAGGAGAGCTGCTTGGTGTTGACTACTTCCTGGGTCAGACTGGACAGCCCCTGGTAGTGGACCCTGACTCCGAAGAGACAGAGAACATGCTGGAGGATGTGGATGAAGGTGAGGATGAAGAAGACGAGGGCTTCAGGGAGGACCAAACATTTGACATTACTGTGTCAAGTCTTACCGATGACCCAAGCTTCTCTCTGTCCTCCACCCAGCCTGTGCCTTCCTTTACTCAGCCTGATGCCTCCTTCACACCAGGTGCCTCAGCATCTCCTGACGAGTCTGTGGTATGTAAATATCTAATTTAATGTATGTAGGTAATTATGTTTTATTGTTAAATTTATAGGGAAAAATAATAATTTGTGCTGACCTGTAGCTTTTTTGTCTGAAGTTGACAAAAAAACATCTAGAAAGAAATATATATATTTATTTTATTTTTTTTTGTCCCACTTCACTGTACTCATAATGTCGTTCATTTCATTTTTTTTTTTTTTTTTTTTTTTTTTTTAGTATTTTTCTCCCAGGCTTCGGATAGTGCTGGTGTGCTGGACAAAGTGGACAGCCTTGCAGAGTATCTTGTGGAGCTCTGGCTCTCACCAACCATCAGGTCAGTTTCTGTTCTTGACCTGTCATATGTTAACACTACCACTTGTTTTGTTTTCTCATTTGCCATGTTTTATATGCTCTCTCTGCTTAAGCCGAGTTCAGACTGCATGATTTTTTAATATCTGGACCTGACGGCGATTCAAAATCATGCCGTGTGAAAGGTGATCTGACTGAAAATCACATCGGTGATTACCTACAGCCAATGAGACAGCAACATCCAGACCAGCGGGAAGTTAGGGGAGGAGTTACGAAGGTATAGACCACAATATCAACAAGAATAGTTTCGGCTTTTTTTCTTTTCGCTGAAAATGAGTGCACATGCAATTTGTATGACAGGCTTCTTGCGGGCTACCATTTTTTTATAATAATACCAGTCTCGCGTGAGAACTTGCATGCCTGACCTCGCGTTGTTTGCATGTCACTTCTCGCGTTTGTTTGGTTGTTTGTGGACCGAGACAAAGTTGTCGGCGATTATTCCTATTGTAAAGTCATGCAGTGTGAAACCCCCTGTCGCCGATCCATCGTGCAGTGTGAACACAGCAGCGACGGAATGCTACCCCAGATAGTCATGCAGTGTGAAAACATCTGTGACGCGATTGCTTTGAAAATCGTGCAGTCTGAACTCGGCATTAGGTGAGCAATATAGTTGGCAGAACCTGCTGGATTACGATAAGAAGAGAGTGATGTTTGCTGCCAGACACCAGAGCAGGCTGGACACAGGTTCACTTCAGGATTGGAGAGCGTGAAGAGGCATACATTCACCAACACTGCCCCACTTGCCCAGTGGCCAGATTGTTGTCGCTTGATAGAGACCATTTCAAGCCCTGTGCCTTCCATAAGAGTCCAAAAAAGAAAGAAAACAGGGCAAAAGGGACTGCTATGGGTGGGGGAAAAGAAAAAATGAGAAAAAACAAGGGGAAAATGATTAAAAAAATAAAGGGGAAGTGAAAAAAATGGAAAATTTATTGGAATTCCAACCCCCTCTTTTTTTACCCTTTAACTTACTTTAACAAATTACAGAAAAGTCAATATTTCTACATATTTTACCTAATCACAAAATAACTTCAATTTTGTAAAATTGAAATAATAAAACATACAAAAACATATTTCCACAAATACGGTTTATTTCAAAAGCTCAAATATTGACATATGACAAATTGTACTCTATATATGCATTATATGCTCCTTTTCAAAAATCTTAAACCCAGAATTTGGAGAAATATATATACGAATATAAGAATATATAAACAAACTGAAATCGTCATATATAATCATCTTACCAAGGTTAATTTAGTTTTGCTTTTTTAAATTCGTTTTATTTTAGTATAGTTTTCAAATTTGCAATAAAACTTAGTTTAGTTTTTATTAGTTTCATTAACAATTTTGTTAGTTTTAGTTTAGTTTCTATTTTGTGAACACATTTCTATTTAGTTTTTATATAGTTTAGTTTCAGTTTTAGTTTTTTAGAGATTAAATAGAGATCCCGATTTCCTAGCAATTCTAAACTAAGCAAAATAATACAGAACACAAAACATTAATTGCTTCAGTCTATTAAAAAGTGTTCAATTAATTTGAATGAATTATTAATAATTTAATACATAATATTTAAAATAGAATATATTTAATACACCAACTTTTTATATTAAATTTATGAAAAAGTGGTTTGAATGAATAAATGATTTGCTCACAAAAACATAACTGGATGAATCTGTGTTTTTGAATCAATCTCTAGTAGTCAATGACAAATACATTTTTTAACAGTTGTTTCCATCTAGTGGCGAAACAAAGCAATCGACACAAATGTTACTTGAAGCGCCAATTACTTTCAAAAAATTACATGCTCTGTTTTGATCTCTACCATAGACATCACATCAGTGTTTATATCCAAACTATGACCTTTAATCAGAATATTGCTGTGATAATATGAATGACTGGGTATTTGAAAAGACTGTTTGTGAAGCTGTTTTTTTTTTATACATAAACATGATGACCGCTCTCTCTGTCAGCGGCAGTGCAAATATAGATTTGAATGTTCCGGTAAGACTTTTCAAAGGTTTAATAGACATGTTTGAATCTCTATCATTTAACGATTAAGAAGCTCCAGTATATTGGTTTATCGCTTGTGTTACTTAAATCAATAAAAACTGATGCAGTAGCCTAGATTTAATTCAGGTGCTGTTCATGTCGCAGTCTTTATTTTTCCGCCATGGGGTGATAATGATTACGAAAACGATTATTTATTTTTTATAATTATTATTTTATTTCAGTTAGTTTTTCAATAAAAGTTGTTAGTTTCGTTTCGTTCTAGTTTTTCATTTATTTTGACATTTTGATTTTATTTCAGTTTACGAAAATGTTTTTTGATCAATAGTTTTCGTCTTAGTTTTAGTTTTCGTTTACGAAAATAACCTTGCATCTTACTACCACAAAGAGTTTAATATTAAGAACAAAATATATACACATGAAAATTATAAACAAAATAAAAAACTAAATAAAAATAATTTATTCCAAAAGCTAAAATCTATTGTTTTTTTATAAGACATGAATACAAATGTAAAGAACTGTTACAATACAACTTGCATAATAAAAACCACCCTTTAAATCTGACCTTTATACAATGGAAAAGTTATATGTAAACAATGTAAATAATGATAATAATCTGAATAATAATTTACCTTTTATAAAGACATATACAATTTTATAATTATATAACCTTTATATTTTTATAAGACATCAATACAAATTTAAAGAACTATAATACTACTACTACTAATAATCTAAACTTTTATAATTGTTATAAGATATAAATACTAATTTAAAAGAACTATAATCCTATTAATAATAATAAAAATAATAATGATAATAAATAAACTTATAATTTTTATAAGACAAATACAAATTTAAAGAACTATAATAATAATAATAATGCTTGCATCATCAAAATCAACTTTCAAATCTTATCTTTATGGTAAGTGTCTGTCAATAGGAGGTAAACCTAGGAGGTTTTTGTAGCTCCACCTCCTCTAAAATAATATTAATTTCTTATTGAAAAATGTCTTTTCTTTGTTTTTTGGTTTCAGCCATTTTGCTAGTGTCTCCACTCCTAGGTATGTGCTAATTTAATTTTTTGTCCTAATTAAAGATAATTAGGCTAAACTTTTCAAAAATAAATGTAAGAGCTTATTTATTTACTTATTTATTTATTTTGATGTGAGATAAGCAATTGTTGATAAAGAAATTGATACATAATTCTACTTAAATAATTAAGGTTTCATATAAATATCGAAAATTATGCTGATGTCATTTCCGGCAAGGACTGAATTTGTTTTATGCGAGACTGGAGCAAGACAGTGTTTTTACAGTACATTTCCAGTTAATTTATGTTTTTAAACAAAGCTCAAGAAGAAATCACAGGACTTTTTATGTTATTCAAGTTGAATACACATTCACACAAGTAGAAGAAGAATCGGAAGTAAAAAATTAGATGGATTGCTATAACAGCATGTGACATTTCAGCACTTTACCAACGGATAGCGACTCCTAAGTACCACTTAAAGCAGGGCTACGTGCAATTGTGTTAAGTGCATTTTTGGGAAACGCACGTGAAACAATAACGAACGTTCGCAAAATGACTCGTAGAAAACACTCTTAAGTGCTAAGATCAATCGTTATCGGAAACGCAGCCCTGTTCTTGATAGAGCTCCTAAGAAAGGAGCTGTAAAAATATACTGAGATGGATTTTGGCACTTATACTGCAAATGTATATTCTTAAGGACATCAACAACTAAAATGAACCTCCAGGAATGTGTAAAATATGTGACCTTTAAAATAAACTTTTATAAGAGAAGTCTTTTAAGAATTTAATTTTGAATTTTATTCAAATTTATTGTTAGAGAATTTAGTTTTATTTATTTATTTTATAGTATCTGTAAACGATGACTGACTACAATTTAAATCAATCACTCAAAATCAAAAATCAAAAAAAAATTTAAATCTAAGCACCGCTTGTAATAATCTGTAGTTGGTTGCATAAAGGCTTCTAGTCTTGCAAGTTAGTCATCTATTTTTTATTAACTTCTTCAAGACTGGTTATGACTTTAGCCACTTTAAGCCAAAGTGAAACTGATACTGTGTTACTGTTGTACTGTTGTTCTCAAGTAGTAAGTTTAATTCAGCTGTTTCACGCTGACATCAACTGTGTGTCAATAAAATAGCCATTTGATATGAACCTTGAATAAGAGAATGAAAATATAAAATGTAAACAAGACAAACTATTTAACTGAAAGCATTGATTTATTTATAGCCACTGACATATTACTAAAAATAAATAAAAAAATAACTTTATTTAAAAAAATATCTCTCCCACCACACCATCAAATAAATAAAATGAAAATTTGAGAGAGGAACAGTCTGTACTGTGATTTTGCAGCATACAGTGAGGATAATGTTTGATCCCCTGCTAATCTGTATGATTTTATATGTTTGTCCACTGACAAAGAAATTATCAGTCTATAATTTTAATGGTAGGTTTATTTGAGCAGCGAGAGACAGAATAACAAACAACAACAGCAACAAAATATCCAGAAAAATGCATTTCAAAAAAGTTTCTGGCTCCCAGGTGTCTTTTATACAGGTCACGAGCTGAGATTAGGAGCACTCTCTTAAACGGACTGCTCCTAATCTCAGTTTGTTACCTGTATAAAAGACACCTGTCCACAGAAGCAATCAATCAATCAGATTCCAAACTCTCCACCATGGCCAAGACCAAAGAGATGTCCAAGGATGTCAGGGACAAGATTGTAGACCTACACAAGGCTGAAATGGGCTACAAGACCATCGCCAAGCAGCTTGGTGAGAAGGTGACAACAGTTGGAAGAATGGAAGATGGAAGAAATGGAAGAAACACGAAATAACTGTCAATCTCCCTCGGTCTGGGACTCCATGCAAGATCTCACCTCGTGGAGTTTAAATGATCATGAAAACGGTGAGGAATCAGCCCAAAACTACACAGGAGGATCTCAACAGGCCCATTTGAAGTTTGCCAATGAACATCAGAATGATTCAGAAGAGAACTGGGAGAAAGTGTGGTGGTCAGATGAGACCAAAATCAAGCTCTTTGGCATCAACTCAACTCGCTGTGTTTGGAGGAAGAGGAATGCTGCCTATGACTCCAACAACATCATCCCCACGTCAAACATGGAGCTGGAAACATTATGCTTTGGGGGTGTTTTTCTGCTAGGGGACAGGACAACTGCACTGCATCAAAAGAACAATGGACGAGGCCATGTACCGTCAAATCTTGGGTGAGAACCTCCTTCCCTCAGCCAGGGCATTGAAAATGGGTCATGGATGGGTATTCTAGCTTGACAATGACCCAAAACACATGGGCCAAGGAAACAAAGGAGTGGCTCAAGAAGAAGCACATTAAAATGAGAGTGGAGTGGCCTAGCCAGTCTCTAGACCTTAATCCCATAGAAAATCTGTGGAGGGAGCTGAAGGTTCGAGTCGCCAAACGTCAGCCTCGAAATCTTAATGATGTGGAGAGGATCTGCAAAGAGGAGTGGGAGAAAATCCCTCCTGAGATGTGTGCAAACCTGGTGACCGTCTACAAGAAATGTCTGACTTCTGTAACTGCCAACAAGGGTTTTGCCACCAAGTACTAAGTCATGTTTTGCAAAGGGGTCAAATCACTATATCTGATCTATATAATGCCATGAAGCCACCGGAAGTGTTCGTTCCGCCATCTTACTATTCCCTACCAGCAGAGAGCACCATTGTCTCACATGCAAACCACTGACTTAAAGGTCCACTGAAGTGCCTTGAAACACGCAGCATTATTCTATGTGGTGACGTACTTTTAACTGAAACAGAAACATATTGCCCAGCCCCGCCCACTTATTTTGAAAAGCCAATAGCGTTCCATTAATATCTGCTCAGGCCAGAGCTGTTGAGCTCAGTAAAGCCGCATTTGTAAGCTTATGACAGCCAAAGACTAATAAATTACCCCACAGATTCAATATGAAACTTGCTAAAACAAAATAGTGATCATAATCATGCTGAGGCTGTGTAGTTTAATACATTCAGATCGCACATATGAGCGCATATGATCTGCTCCGTGTTATTGAGTCTCTGGACCGGAGCCAAGCCCGGAGTAGACTTTGCGCACTGCTGCGGTTCACGTGACACAAAGTGAAACCAGACCTTATTTTCCCCAATGGAAAGCACATTCACACTGTCTGAATCGTTCTCTATTGCCTACATTGCGCAATACATGCCATTCACCAAACAGAAAACACTTACACTGTGAACAAGTGAACAGTCTCAGCCACAGATTCAGCGTCTATTTATTGTGTAGGGGGCGGGACACTACGGACTCTAGAGAGCATTTGATTGGACAGAACGTTTGATGAGAAGCTGAAGTGCATGATGATATCATCAAAATCGTTCATTCATATTGGCGGAAGTGACGAGACTGTAAGTTTTGAATGCCCATATCTTGTAAACCCGAATTTTGTCGTTGATTTGAAGCACAGCTTATAGATAACCCTAAGGCTAATAAATTCATACTAAAAGTAAAAAAAAAACTCTAATTTTGATTTCAGGGGGACTTTAAAATTATCCGATTTAAAGCTTATCATTCACACAGGATTCATTTTTAGGATATGTGTATGTACATTCATTTTTTACTTAAGATGTTATCTGGAATGTTTATGGTCTTTATTGCTTATCCTGCCCGAATTGTTGTGCACTTGCAGACACAGGTAATTGATCTAACATAAAATATATTTCCTTATGTACCTAATTATTCAGGAAATAATAACCATAACCATATATCTGGTATTGATTCGAATATACAATAAATAATACGACACAAGCCTCTTTTACTATATCAGAATCAGAATCAGAATGAGCTTTATTGCCAGGTATGTTTACACATACTAGGAATTTGTTTTAGTGACAGCAGCTCCACAGTGCAACAGAGTGACAGTGACAAGACGAACCATAGATTATAAAAAAGAACAATATATAAGTACACAAGACAAAGTGCAAAATAGCAAAAACACAATATACAGAGTATGCCATTACTATGTACAGGTATATTAGGTGCAAATTTGGTATATTAGGTGCAAATTTGGATGTAAGTAGGTATTAATAAATACTGAATATATTAATAAGGTGTATAATAGTGCTGCAGGTTCCACGTTTACTGACAAGTGTTCATGAGATGGATTGCCTGGGGGAAAAAACTGTTCCGGTGTCTGGTCGTCTTGGTGCTCAGTGCTCTGTAGCGCCGACCAGATGGAAGCAGTTCAAAGAGCGAGTGTGCTGGATGTGAGGGGTCCAGAGTGATTTTGCCAGCCCTTTTGCGCACTCTGGATAAGTAGAGATCTTGAAGGGTAGGAAGGGTTGTACCAATGATTCGCTCAGCAGTCCGGACTATGCGACGTAGTCTTCTGAGATCAGAATTGGTTGCTGAGCTGAACCAGACGGTAATTGAAGTGCAGAGGACGGATTCAATGATGGCAGAGTAGAACTCTTTCAGCAGTTCCGCTGGCAGGTTGAGCTTCCTCAGCTGGCGGAGGAAGTACAGTCTTTGCTGGGCCTTTTTCACAATGGAGTCTATGTGAACATTCCACTTCAGGTCCTGGGAGATGGTATTGCCAAGGAACCTGAATGACTCCACTGTGTTAACAGTGCTGTTCATGATGGTGAGTGGGGGGAGAGCAGGGGGGTTTCTCCTGAAGTCAATGATCATCTCCACAGTCTTGAGCGTGTTGAGCTCCAGGTTGTTATGACTGCACCAGACAGCCAGCTCTTTAACTTCCTGTCTGTAAGCAGACTCATCGCCGTCTTGAATGAGGCCGATGAGTGTGGTGTCATCTGCGAACTTCAGGAGCTTGACAGAGGGGTCTTTGGAGGTACAGTCATTCGTATACAGGGAGAAGAGCAGTGGGGAGAGAACACAACCCTGAGGGGCGCCAGTGCTGATAGTCCGGGTGCTGGATGAGAATTTTCCCAGCCTCACTAGCTGCTGTCTGTTCGTCAGGAAGCTGTTAATCCACTGACAGAGAGCGAAGGGCACGGAGAGCTGAGATAGTTTGGGAAGAAGGAGGTTTGGGATGATTGTGTTAAAGGCTGAACTAAAGTCCACAAACAGGATCCTCACATAAGTCCCTGATTTATCCAGATGCTGCAGGATGAAGTGTAAACCCATGTTCACTGCATCATCTACAGACCTGTTTGCTCGATAAGCAAACTGCAGGGGGTCCAGTAAGGGTCCGGTAATGTCCTTCAGATGAGCCAAAACCAGTTTTTCAAACGACTTCATGACGACAGATGTTAGCGCCACAGGTCTGTAGTCGTTGAGTCCTGTTATTTTGGGTTTCTTTGGAATGGGAATGATTGTCGAACGTTTGAGGCAGTTCGGTACTTCACACATCTCCAGAGACCAATTGAAGATTAGTGAGAAAATGGGGGCCAGCTGGTCAGCACAGGTTTTCAAACAGGCTGGTGTAACACCATCAGGGCCTGGTGCCTTCCTTCTTTTGTTCTGTCTGAAGACCTGGCGAACATCTCTTTCACTGAAGTGGATTGTCAGAGTGGGGGAGAGCGGTGTTGTTAGGGCTGTTGTTGGAGGTGTGAATGGAGTTTTTTCAAACCTGCAATAGAACTCGTTCAGATCGTCTGCCAGTTGCTGATTCTCTGACATGCAGGGGGATGGTGTCTTGTAGTTAGTGATGGCTTTCAGGCTGTCCCACACTGATGAAGAGTCACCGGAAGAGAATTGATTCCTTATCTTTTCGGAATAATTCTTCTTTGCCACTTTGATCTCCTTTTCCAGTGTGTATTTGGCCTGCTTATACAAGACACTGTCCCCTTTCCTGTAAGCATCCTCTTTGGCGTGACGAAGCTGTCTGAGTTTTGCAGTGAACCATGGTTTGTCATTGTTGAAAGTTAAATGAGTCCTGGTAGGAATGCACATATCCTCACAGAAACTGATATATGAAGTAACAGTGTCTGTGAGCTCGTCCAGATCGGTAGCAGCAGCTTCGAAAACACTCCAATCAGTACAATCGAAACAGGCTTGTAAAACCCGCTCTGTTTCGTTGGTCCATCTCTTCACAGACTTTGCTACAGGTTTAGCAGATTTAAGTTTTTGTCTGTAGGTTGGTATAAGATGAACCAGGCAGTGATCAGAGAGTCCCAAAGCTGCACGTGGGACAGAGTGATATGCATTCCGTATTGTGGTGTAACAGTGGTCCAATATATTACTGTCTCTGGTTGAACATGTAACATGTTGACTGTATTTTGGCAGTTCACGGGAGAGATTTGCTTTGTTAAAATCCCCAAGAATGATTAAAACAGAGTCCGGGTGTTGTTGTTCCGTCACGGTGATCTGATCAGTGAGTTTCTGCAAAGCCAGGCTCACGTGCGCTTGCGGAGGAATGTAGACGCTCACGAGAATGAACGAGCAAAACTCCCGTGGCGAATAGAACGGCTTACAGTTAATGAAGAGAGCTTCTAGATCAGAACAGCACATCTTCTTTAATACTGTTACATCTGTACACCACCTTTCGTTGATGTAAAAGCACGTCCCACCGCCACGCGATTTCCCCGTTGATATTACTCATTGTATTGAAATTCAAATCTTTTAAATGAGGCTTTATGTTATTAAGTCCATACTGTATGTAGTCAGCGTTATTCCTAAGGGTTATGATGTGTATTTTTTAATGTGCCTGATTGAGCAACATCTATTCCAGACTCTTAAAGATTACTCAAATTCTAATGATTTACTAACATTACCGTTTCCATGTGAGTAAAATGTAATGTATATATGTTAAATTGACCTCATGCACGGAGCATTCTTTCGAACTTCCGCATAATGATAAGCAGCTCGTAAACTTTAGCTGAAACTCATTTTATATGTGTTATATACAGGTGGACACTCTTCAGACTCCTCCACTGCCTCGTTCTTATCAGAAACTGAGAAAAATAATAATTGCAACATAGTAAATAATGATAGCGACATGAACATTTAGTTTCATATTATTTAACAACATATCATTTAAATGCAGAGTCTGGCAATTCCAGGAGAGTACCTGCATAGTTGTACATTTAAATGCTGACAGCTGAACACTATCATAACGTGCTTAGGCTAATGTTAGCTAGCTAGCGATACTTCTCTTCAAGGACATCTTAATCATATTTTTGATAATCAGTAACTGATTTTAGTTTTTAAAATTTAGAAATATTTTAAAGCCTGTATTATTTTTAAACTCTACAGCTGTGCAATAAAATTCACTTCAAAGATTAACTATTCATTCATAACAATAACACGCAGAAAAAAAAGTCTTTTCACAGAAAACAACGTCTTTTTAAAATGAAAATGACATGAAATTACTCATATAACCAGAAGATGGCAGCAGAGGATCACTCACTGGCTGAAGCTGCCATTTCAACTCCCTAGTTTTTTCAAGTTTTTTTTACTTTTTTCTCCCTTGCTTTTCGATTTATTATCAAATGACTAGTATAATCAATTGTAGTACTTTCACCGCACTGAAGTATATAGTATAGCAAGCGCAGAAAGTCATTAAAATAAATACATAAATAAATAAGCTCAGACACAAACAGCCTATTAGGGTGAATTATTTGTATATAAAGTATATAGTTCACTACAAATTAAATAAGTTAAATATTAATGGTTTAAGAATTAAATAATGCACTCAATATGAATCTATATGAATTTGAAATATTTTATATAATTTAATAACTACATCTTTTAAGTTTTATCTTGAACTGTAAAAGCTATTAAATAGCCTATATTCAACCAATACAAACTTGTTCCTGCTGTAGGTGTGTTATTCTGAATTAAGTCTGAATCATTTAATGCACAGCTCTTTTTTGACTTCAGCTTGTCAGACGTTTATCTGGTTATTACTGTCGATCATAGCAAGGACTTGTGCATATTCAGCAGGTTTAACTTGCCTATTTTTTAAAACTTGCGTTTGCCATTCTTGAAACGGTATACATGGACATTTGGTCCTCACAAACAAAACTTCTCTTCGATTGTGAATGGATTATGTGGAGAAAATGAGCAAAGTACACTCCTATTAGAGCACAAAACAGTTGACCGGAAATTACTGAAATTATAATCCGTGCATATGGTCAATTAATGATTAATTTAACGAACAAATCATTACCTGCTTCAAAATGAACACCGTTAAAGAAATTATTGTTGAAACATGCAGTTAGCCTACTGCACGAATAAAAAACACTATAACACAATAACATAAACAGTGAATAACTGTACAAAGTGTATACAAAGCATAAATCTTGATTCAGATTTCTGAACGAGCACTTTGTAAACATTTGTTAATGTCCAATGTTTATCATGTTCATCTGATATATGTGACTGTAATGTAGATAGACTACATTTTAATAAGCACAGGGAATTCCCAACATTAAACAAATAACCGTTCACATGCTTAGGACGTTTGCATACTGAAAATGTACAGTGAGACTGAGATTAGATGCTGACTTGTTATTAGACGGTGGGCCGAGGGTCCGTATCTGCTTTACTTTTCGAAATGGATGATCCCCATGGAGGGAGAACCTGGATTTGTAAAGTTGGGACAGTTGTTTTATTCTAAACGATATGAAAAGTGTTGCCACTCCCATTTATTGCACATTTTCCACGAAATCATAATTCGCGACCCGTAAATATGCAGGCAAACGCGGTTGCCTACTATATCAGTTGAGCCAATAGCGCGGCAAGATATTGACACGGGATTATTATTAACCAATCAGATGTAGTTTATTTAGAACAGCTGTTACACGGATGATTTAGCTATCAGACACGAGCAGCAGCGCATTGATCATCGTCAAGGACATTCTTTGTGTGATTGGAAGTATTCATTTAATTAGAATATGATATCTATATAAAATGTTTGTTTTGTACACTGTGTTGTTCAAACGTGTGTAAGCGTCTCGTTAGTGTCGTTTTAGTACGGTAACGTTTCAGTTGGCGAACTAGTAGTAGCCATAGCCGTTGTAGAATATCATATTTAATATCTATTTAATATTTACTATCATATTTTACTTTCGGGCTAGGCCTTTTCAAGCCAATGTAAAAGTTTGCCAACAAATTTTGTGTAGTTTTTTGTACTAATCTTATATTGTTACTGCAACTACACTGCACATATCTGTATATGTTGTTCATACTGTATATCTATTTTGCTCTTATATATAATATATTTAATTTATATTATTGTAAACCATACTATCTTAACTGTATACTACTGTCCATACTGCACTGTACAGTACAGGTCAAAAGTTTGGAAACATTACTATTTTTAATGTTTTTGAAAGAAGTCTCTTCTGCTCATCAAGCCTGCATATATTTGATCAAAAATACAGAAAAAACAGTAATAGTGTGAAATATTATTAGAATAGTTTTCTATTTGAATATACTTTAAAAAGTTATTTCTGTGATGCAAAGCTGAATTTTCAGCATCATTACTCCAGTCTTCAGTGTCACATGTGACATCCAGTCTATCACATGATCCTTTACAAAACATTATAATATTCTGATTTATTATGAGTGTTGGAAACAGTTCTGCTGCCTAATATATTTGATGAATAAAAGGTTAAAAAGAACTGCATTTATTCAAAATAATAAATAAAACAATTCTAATAATATAAATCTTTACTATCACTTTTTATCAATTGAACACATCCTTGCTGAATAAAAGTATTGATTTTATAGCAGCAGAACTGTTCCCAACTTTGATAATGAATCATATTAGAATGATTTCTAAATGATCATGTGATAATGATCCTAAAAATTCAGCTTTAAATCACAGAAATAATTTAAAGTATAATAAATTGAAAATCAATCATTTTAAATTGTAATATTAATAATATATAACAATGTTACATTTTTTCTGTATTTTTTTTTACAAATAAATGCAGGCTTGATGAGCAGAAGAAACTTCTTTCAAAAACATTAAAAATAGTTATGTTTCCAAACTTTAGACCTGTACTGTATGTCTAATATTGCACCGCCTGTCTATACAATATAATACCAACCTTCCTTTGCAGTTTCTTCAACTAATACTGCCTTCTCTCTTCTCCTTTGTGCTCGTTTTATCTTCGTGATATTTGTGAAATGGCTGTAGCACTCCCTGTGGTAGCCAGTGTTAGCTGGTTTGACTAACTGGTTTGTAGGTTCATGGCTTTGTAACTTGTACGCCTGTACTGCCTCTTCTGCAATGATACCTTCTCTGCCCTCAAGGTCTTTCCACAGAAACACTGATTTAATACATTTCTCCCAACTTATGTCTGTGAAGGGAATGGTGGGTCCACCACTTCCCTCAAATATATGCATACAGCACTTCATGTTTTGCCATTTCTTCCAAGTAAACATGGGCGGGAAAAAGAGTATTGTCTGTCTCGTTTCCAAGCAATACCATTGTCAAATGTGTTAAATCAGAAGGATGTATTTATTAAAGATTACAAAGAAATGACAGGACCTCGTATGACAAAAGGTGATTACATAAAATAAAAACAGTACAAATGGATAACGTTACCTCTACGTACTCATTTTGTGTCAAACTGAATATGTAGCAAAATTAGGCAAACTATTTCTCATCTTAAATAACACAACTTAAATCCTGGGCGCGAAGCGCGCCAGTGTGTTCAGAAACGCGTCACCAACACCGACACTTTCCATGCACGCTATTGGATGAAGGCATCAAATACGTCATGCAGGTCGGACCCCGCACGTAGTTGCTTGCTCTATTCGCCGGGAAAATAACCTGGAGAAAGTTATCGATATTATAGTAATGGACAAAGTGTGTGAGTGGCAACAATTTTTATTTACTTTGTTGAAAAGCGTAGTGGTTACATATAAAAAACTGGGTTATCCCTCACCACAGATCGTTTGAAAACACGAAATCTCCACTCGGCCCACCGTCTAATTGTAAAATAATAATATTAACAGTATCACCTTTCTAAGAAACTTTATGATGTGTTGTTTATTTTTAAATGTTATTTTTTTATAATTTACAAAGCTATGGTGTGCTTTATGTTAGGAATACCTCAAAGTTTTATTTCGTCAAGTGTTTGTTTCAAAGTTCGGAAGATTTAATGTAGTTTTCTTTGCTGCAACTTGAGCACAGAAGCACACGTTCTTGGTGATTCTTTCATGAAGAACAAACACATAGTTTTCCATCCACTGATTTTTAAGCACACCGTTTTCATTGCCATGTTTATTGGTACTTCATTTTGAAGTGATGAGCTCTAATGTACATTAAACACTGAAATGCCCCAGGATTCAAAGGTCTTGTTAAGGTAAGCTGGCATGCTTAAAATGGCTGAGATACTTGGTGATGCCATTTCTACTCCTAAAATAAAGATAAAAATTAAACCAACAATCAATTCAAATATATATAGTTTATATGAGAAAAAATGAATGCATGTGCTCGCTATAGACTGTATGATCTTATGTAACAAATTAGCCTGCATGAACTAAAGAACATTTGCTGTCCCACACATTGTAGTACTAGTTAATTTTAAATAATAAAAAACAGCCTATGTCATACTTTAAAAAATAAATAAATAAATACCCCAAAATAAGTTTTTAAATTTAAGTCGTTACCCTGATACCACACGTACATCTCAGAGATGTCTATTTGACGTCTGCATTTACATCTGTAAGACGTAGTTTGCTCATCTGCAATATGTCTATTAGACCTTTCCTATCTATTAGATGTCTTTAAGATGTTTATGAATTAGAATGTATGTAAAACCAGCAAAAACCAGACTAGGCTGGTCTCAGCTGGTTTAAACTGGAAATAGCTGTTTTAGCTGGTGGTTTCCAAGCCTGACCAGCCTGGAAAAGTGTCCAAAACCCCTCTGAAACCAGCCTGCTGACCAGCCAACTAGCCTAGACTGGTTTTATCTATTTTTTTTTTCAGCAGGGCAATTTTTTGATTATCCAGGAACGACATGATACCAAGATGGTGACGGCCGAATCCCGCCCACTATGAGCTTTTATTATCTTGTATAACCACTGCCAGGCTCTACAACCACGTGCAGTGTTGTGCCATCTCAAACACCAAAATGTTTTTTCCTCTTGCAGTCTCGTTGTCAACATCACTTGGTCATGCAGTTTTTCTTCATTGAAATGTTTGCTAAGAATCAAAAACAGTTATATGTATTCATGAGACAATCTATTTATGAGCATAATAGCTTTTAAATGTTTTGTAACTACAAACATGTACTTTTCAAAATCAAACTAAAATTACAACACTCAATACGTTACATGCATGTCTTCGTTCAGTGTACTCTATAAAGTAGAACTTAAAAATTTTTTGTTAAGCATCTAATGTCAAAAACTGACCTACCATTGCTATGAACCTCCCACGGCCATATTTGAGACACAGTGCTCTCTCCAGTCAGGGAATGCTCCACCACAGCTACATCAATGTTAGTGGCAGAGTCTAGTACAAGACCATTGTATTTATCTATCTCTTGAAGAAGGAGCCTTTTGTCTTCTGCCTTTTGTCTTCCTTCGTAGGCGGTGGCGAAGCTTGCTGCTGTCTAGAAGGACAGGAGGTACAGGTGTAGAGGTTTGAGACAGCACTCTTCAATAAATACAAAATATATATATACTGCACCCCAAAAATTTTTTTGATGAATGTTAAAAAAGATAATTGAAGTATGTGAAAATTTCAATTTAGATTTACAAACGGGAAACTCAGAGATCCATTGAGTAACATTTAGGGGATAACATACAATCCTGAAAATAAGAATGCTGTGCTTTAATTACTTTGGAATGGGCAGTTTCTTATCTAAATATGGTCCCCTTTCACGAAAGCCGCCATGTTCCTAAGGTAGCCCACAACAGACAAACAAACACTGGCTCTAGATAGGACTGCTCACTTTTTCTAGTCTGCCACAGTAGTTCTACTACAATTTGGAACGGGAGATGTGAGGGGAGTTGGCTGCAATCTACAACCTTCATCCTACAGACTGGACATTTAAAGCACAGAATTTAATGATTAAGCTTAAGTTTCAGTAAATGATGTGCTAGTTACAGATCTGGCCATTTAAAATGCGCGCGGGAAGTAAAGTGGTCACGCGTGACGCTGGTGTATTGTGAGGGATCCTAGAAAATGCTCTGACACAGGAAAGACATGATCAGTAGGGGGCAGTCATGTAACGCACTGAACTGGAGCGGCAGCAAACATCGCTGCAAAGACTCTTTTGTACGGTAACCTGGAGGGGATACCTTCAGTTCTCTTATGTTTGTCGTGGCCACGACATATGAACTCGTGGGAACGTCATATTACTTTTTGTCGTTGCCACAAGATATTAATTCTTGGGAATGCCATATTAACTCGTGGGAACGTCATATTATGTCGTGGCCACAAGATCATTTTGTCGAGGTAACGAAATCCTTATGTTTAATGCATAAACAAACCTGCGTGACCATAACCCAGGATTATCAGAGATAGGTTTATTAATATTTTTTATTTTGAGTTAAGAAATGATTAAATTAATTGTTATAGAAATTAATGCAATATTAAGTTATTATATTAACAATAGGCAATGCTGTATATGCGAATGCTGTCTGTGCGCGATGTAGACAGCATTCAAAAGTTTATCCTGAATAAATATTACATAAAGTACTTCAAATTAAATAGCCCTGCAAGAAACATTTTATGCATCCTAAAGTCTTATCCATTAATTGATCCTCTTTTTTTTCTGTAATAAATTTATTATTCGTTTATATTCATTATTTCCCCCTTAATTTCGATCTCTTAACATTCTGAATCTAAATGATAAATACTGACATGCCATTAAAGCTTTGATTATCCTATATGGCTGGGATTTTTACTTTTTACTGGAATGCAGTTTATAGGTTGAATTTAACATATATATATATATATATTCATTTTTTTTTGTCTAATTAAAACCTATATAGTGTTTCATTGTCGAGTGAATCATTCACGTTCCATTTGTAAATCGTTTATGGTCACACAGGGGCATTAATACAATCATAAAGTCAAAACTTTATTGGCATAATTGTCGTTTACAATATTTGCTAAATATATGGCAAATAGCATATACAGAAAGTTATTTAGGTTAAGCGATTCACAATAAAGAAAAAAGTAGAGTTCTCTATCTCTATTTCACTTAGTTATTATTATTATTATTATTATTATTATTATTATTATTATTATTAGGTTATTATTATTTAAATAACTGGTTAGGGCTATTTATTTTTAACGCCTGACAATTATGCCAATAAAGTTTTTGATTGTATTTATGCCCGTGTGTGACGATAAATGAGCATGTTTTCATTTACAAATGAGACTACGTGAATGATTCATTCCTCAGTAAAACAGTTTAGTATTTATATAGTCTAGTCTATTAATTAGACGAAACAAAATAAAATATGTTCAATTCAACCTTTAAACTACATTCCAGGAAAATCTGTCTCATAGCATATGTCAAGCATTTACAGAATCATTTACATGAACGTTAGAGAGCCAAATTAAGGGGGGGAAACGAATATAAACGAAAATAAAAATATATACAAAAATAACAGGCTAATAAAAATAATATTATTAATAGTAATAATAATGATAATTATAATACAAACACAGAAAAAAGACTTTCAGTTAATAGAAGGAATGTAGGCCTATTTTATGTGAAGATTAAATTATTTCCAAATGAAACTACGTGAATAATTCACTCTTCAATGATTTGTCTATTAATTGCAATTTGCAATTGTGTTAAGTGCACTTTTGGGAAACGCACATGAAACAATAACGAATGTTCGCAAAATGACTCGTAGAAAACGCTCTTAAGCGCTAAGATTAATCGTTATCGGGAAATGCAGCCCAGAATGTTATGTAAAGAGATCAAAATGAAGGTGAAAATAACGAATATAAACGAATAATACGGAAAAAAAGAGGTTAAGTTAAAGGACAAGACTGTGTGGGATGCATGAAATGTTTCTTGTTTCTTCTATTTAATTTGAAGTAGGTAATATTTATTCATGATACACTTGTGAATGCTGTCTAAATCGCGCACAGACAGCATTGGCATATACAGCATCGCCTATATAATTATTTAATATTGTATTAATTTCTATAACAATTAATATAATAATTTCTTAACTCAAAATAAAATATTAATAAACCTATCTCTGATAATCCTGGGTTACTATGGTCACGTAGGTTTGTTTATGCATTAAACTCGTGTTTATGCCACTGCTGTAAGTGTCATATGTAGCCTTATGTTTTTTGCCTTTTGCCTTTGTTTTACACTGTTTGTCATTTGGTTTCTCCCTCTGTCTTCCCCCCTCTGTTTGTAATGATTTGGTTTAGCCCTGTGATTAGTCCTTGTCTATTCATTATCTGTATCACCTGTGTTTCTTGATTAGTTCGGCTTTATAAGTCTGTCTTTTGAGTTTTGTCTTTGTCGGTCATTAAATGTAGCAAGTGTGTGGAAAACCCCTGTCTTGTTCCTTGAAAATCAAGATTAAAAGTATCTATCATTTAAGTTTGACTCTCGTCTCGTCTAACCAGCACCGGGCTATAACAAGATGACCGACCTAAACTGCAGCACTGAGGAACGCCTGTGGAGCTTGAGGCAGAGCAGTCGGGAGTTGGAACGGTATGTGGAGGATTTTCTTGAGCTTTATCATCGGGTGAGCTGGCCCGACGCCTCCATTGGCATTGTGTTTCTGTTGGGGTTGGATGAGGATACAATTCGTTGTGATCTCTCTGTCCATGATCTTTCGTTTGTCGAGTTGGTGAATATTATTCTCTGTTTAAATGGCTCCTTTTTCGAGGTGGAGCCAATAGAAAATAACGATCCGATCCGAAGTCCAACCCCCTCAGAAACACAGTACCGCGCACCGGCTCACCCAACGCCAAGTGCCTCTACATACCGGTCCAACCGTTCAGACCGCCTGCCTCGCCCTCAACATCCGGCAACCATCCAGAGCTCCATAGGCTTCCTCAGCCTAACACCGCTGGCCACAGATCCTGATCTTCCGGTCAAGGTGACCGCTACCCCGGACACCGCCGTCAGGATGGCCAGCGCTCCCGATATCTCTGCCAAGATGGTCGACGTTATAGACAATGTGGAAGCGGATTTAATAGACTGGTTTGGAGAAGTAATTTCCTACCGTCCTGAGTTCCCGCTGGTTCCGCCCAGCCGTCCTGAGTTCCCGCCGGTTCCACCCAGCCTTCCTGATCCTCCGCTGATCCTGCCCCGCCTTCCAGAGCGCTTTCCAGTGACTGCGCCGCCAGAGCGCCCTCCAGTGACTGCGCCGCCAGAGCGTCCTCCAGTGACTGCGCCGCCAGAGCGCCCTCCAGTGACTGCGCCGCCAGAGCGCCGCCAGTGACTGCGCCGCCAGAGCGCCCTCCAGTGACTGCGCCGCCAGAGTGCCCGCCAGTGACCGCTCGCCCAGAGCTAACTCATTCTGTGTCTTCGCTGGAGACGCCCAGCCTTCCTGAATCCCCGCTGGGGTCGTCCAGCCGTCCAGAGCCCGCTCCTCAAGAGCGCCGTCCAGAGCCCGCTCCTCAAGAGCGCCGTCCAGAGCCCGCTCCTCAAGAGCGCCGTCCAGAGCCCGCTCCTCAAGAGCGCCGTCCTGAGCCCGCTCCTCCAGAGCGCCGTCCAGAGTCTCAGCTGGTCTCGTCCTGCCGTCCAGAGTCTCAGCTGGTTCCGTCCAGCCGTCCAGAGTATCCCCCTATGAACTGCTGAATCTCCCCAAGAAAATTTTGGGGGGGGGGCCTACATACCCCGAGTCCACGTGGCCTGGCCAAGGACTGAGGCCAAGGCCACGGGGGCTGCCCAGCCATGGTTCCATGAACTCCTGACCCGGCCATGGCTACCTGAACTCCTGATCCCGCCATGGCCACTGGAACTGCCTGTCCGGCCGTGGCCGCCTGACCCGCCATGGCCACTGGAACTGCCTGTCCGGCCGTGGCCGCCTGACCCGCCATGGCCACTTGAACTGCCTGTCCGGCCGTGGCCGCCTGACCCGCCATGGCCACTTGAACTGCCTGTCCGGCCGTGGCCCCCTGATCCGCCATGGCCACTTGAACTGCCTGTCCGGCCGTGGCCGCCTGATCCGCCATGGCCACTTGAACTGCCTGTCCGGCCGTGGCCGCCTGACCCGCCATGGCTTCCTGTTCTGCCCTGGAGGCCTTCCCAACCCAGCAAGGTCCTGCCCCGTAACGGCCTCCAGGGCGCCCGCCCTCCCTCCCCGGTGTTTCCATCACGGCGCGAGACGCGCCTACCGGGAGGGGGAGGTAATGTCATATGTAGCCTTATGTTTCTTGCCTTTTGCCTTTGTTGTACACTGTTTGTCATTTGGTTTCTCCCTCTGTCTTCCCCCCTCTGTTTGTAATGATTTGGTTTAGCCCTGTGATTAGTCCTTGTCTATTCATTATCTGTATCACCTGTGTTTCTTGATTAGTTCGGCTTTATAAGTCTGTCTTTTGAGTTTTGTCTTTGTCGGTCATTAAATGTAGCAAGTGTGTGGAAAACCCCTGTCTTGTTCCTTGAAAATCAAGATTTAAAGTATCTATCATTTAAGTTTGACTCTCGTCTCGTCTAACCAGCAACGGGCTATAACAGTAAGTTCCTCGAACTAGAATTTATTTATGGCATCAATTAAATCAGACTTTGTAGTTGGTTTTGCTACTTTTCGAATATAATCTATCAGAGCATTCCACACCATTGCAATGGGATTTATGTCGTGGGATTCGGCGGGAGTCTTAACCCAGTTTATACCCTGTTCAATGAGTCTGCCTGCAGCAGAGTGCTTCGGGTCATTGTCCTGGTAAAAACGGTGATGTGCTCCGATGTTTTCCCTAATGTATGGGGCAGCAGTTTCTGTTACAATAGCATTTCAAAGAAAGACCGGTCCACCCCCATTCGGCTATTCATAAACATTTCGCTCCTTATATTGCTGCTGATGGCCTCATTAACTACTACTTTTAAGATAACTGAAAAATAACATATATATCACATATAAAAATAAGAGTGATCTTTAAACTTTTGTGTTGAAATTGACACGGCTCATGGCTAGTGTTTGCATATTTCTTTCTATTGTGCAACCAGGGGTGCGTTTCCCAAAAGCATCGTTAGCCAACTATGGTCGCAAGTTCCGTCGTTACCAACATAGTTCAACGATTGGGTGTTTCCCAACACCATAGTTCAAACGAACATTCGCAAACAGCGTCACAAACTTACTTGGTTGGAACTACAGCTCTTGACCTGTGGTTAGAAGCATTGTTGCTTCTTAGTAACACAAATCTGGGCTTAATAAATTATGTTCTTGGTCACAGTTTGCAAGCTAACAAGCAGTACAATCTATATCCTCAATTTTATCTAAAAATAAATGCGTTTTACTCTATGTATTTTTGTGCGTCCTTTATAAGCGTTGTTTATGAATAGTGCACATGTGCACAAATGCCTGAGGGAACCCCGGAGTGTGACGTAAGAGAGAACGTGCAATGAATCCAACATCAAATAAAGCGAAATGACAGGGAACAAAAATATTTGAAATATTTGCATTTTGGAGAGACCCTAATCAGTTAAATAGCAGAAGTTATTACTCGGTGACGCCATTAACAACCGCCCTAAGTTGTTGAACTAATGTGGTTCAAACAACGGAGATGCGACCGTGTTCGGGAAACACTCTGAGTTCGTTTCCACAACGATGCATCGTACTATGGAGGTTAACCAGCGAGTTATGTCGTTGTACTGGAAACGCACCCAGATTAGTGTTATATACTGTGCTGATAGTTCTGATAATTTTTTTTTTTTTTTTTTTTATCAGACAATGCAACTTACTACCTTATTAACTCTAAATTCAAAGTAGACTAAAATAGCTGGATCTGCCATCCCAGTGGAGGATGCGTCTGTCCCTCACTTTCAACTTTCTCAACTCCCGTTTACTCCACCGGCATCTAACAGCATTTCCACACCAGTGATACTAAATATTCTTGCAAACTGTCTAAATTGTCTAATTGTCGGGAACTGCCAAAAATTGATGTGGAAGGCTTAGCACCTGACACCCCCCATGATTCATGTCACCTTGGCCTCGGTGTAGCTTTTATATGTAAATGATTACTGGAGAGGAGCTATACAAATGCAAACCAGGGGAAGGGGGTTGCTCTGATCTAGAGTTGTCTTACCTGTTTCTTTGTCTTACACCGTGTCTCAACACATAACACCGCGACATGCAATAAAATTATATTTTTCATTTTAAACAGTTTTTTAAACAGATATCATTTAATCCTGATATCTTAGTCCTTAGCACTTGTGATACTTTTGTATTCGTTGTCAGTCATATAATAAAATCTTTATTGTTTTGAAAAATTAGCCTTCTGTTTATTTGTCTACATTATTTTCAACATTAGGATATAGGCTAATACTAGGGTAGGCTATAGTACTTACATAGACATAAGGCCAAATGTAAATGGTTTCCTTTCCTTTAATTTTTTTTTTTTTTTTTTTTAAACTGCATGGGCAGCGCGCCACCATAATGTAAAGCACAAAAAACGCAAAAAGAAATCTAGAGAAAATTGTACTACTAATAATAATACATAAAATAAATGAACACTCCAAACTACAGTTTATATTTCTCCTCTTACACAAATCAATCAAATAAAGTGTATCTTAAATTGTATAAATGGTATGAAAAAGACGAGTTACCTCTCAAACATGCAAATCTTCATTTGCTGTTGGTTTAAAATGTTGAAATTTATAATGTATTTTGTAATTTTGTAGGCTACTTGTTATTTTTTTTCTCTTTCGTTTTGTTAATTTATTATTCATTTAGAAAAATATATTTCACATATGGGCATATTTATTTCTTTTATATACAGCCTAGGTTTTTCTCTGCGCATAAGCTCTACGCATGACGTTCTGATGTTTATGCTGCTTTTTGCTTGTGTGAAATTAATCCCCCGAAAACGAATTTAGCTGTTTTTAATGTGTCACAGCCACCAATCAGTTCTAATTTAAATGTATTTAAACAATCTTGTCGGTTATAACGACGTCGGTTGTCGGTTGGGGAAAATGCAATCTAATAAAAGTTCATGAGGAAAAAAGAAAAGAAAACAATAATGAAACTGCTCCTGCTTATGAATAACTTTTTATTTGATGTTGAAGTATCTGAATAGTCTATAGGCTGTAACAAAGTGCTTTTCTAGTCCCACTCCCATGAGGTTTTCTTCCACT
>NC_133362.1:72613981-72667417 GCF_049309525.1 Garra rufa
CAGACCATCACTGACTGTGGGTACCTGACACTGGACTTCAGGCATTTTGGCATTTCCCTCTCCCCAGTCTTCCTCCAGACTCTGGCACCTTGATTTCCGAATGACATGCAAAATTTGCTTTCATCCGAAAAAAATACTTTGGACCACTGAGCAACAGTCCAGTGCTGCTTCTCCGTAGCCCAGGTCAGGCACTTCTGCCGCTGTTTCTGGTTCAAAAGTGGATTGACCTGGTGCCTGTACACGGTGGCTCTGGATGTTTCTACTCCAGACTCAGTCCACTGCTTCCGCAGGTCCCCCAAGGTCTGGAATCGGTCCTTCTCCACAATCTTCCTCAGGGTCCGGTCACCTCTTCTCGTTGTGCAGTGTTTTCTGCCACACTTTTTCCTTTCCACAGACTTCCCACTGAGGTGCCTTGATACAGCACTCTGGGAACAGCCTATTCATTCAGAAATTTCTTTCTGTGTCTTACCCTCTTGCTTGAGGGTGTCAATGATGGCCTTCTGGACAGCAGTCAGGTCAGCAGTCTTACCCATGATTGCGGTTTTGAGTAATGAACCAGGCTGGGAGTTTTTAAAAGCCTCAGGAATCTTTTGCAGGTGTTTAAAGTTAATTAGTTGATTTAGATGATTAGGATAATAGCTCGTTTAGAGAACCTTTTCATGATATGCTAATTTTATGAGATAGGAATTTTGGGTTTTCATGAGCTGTATGCCAAAATCGTCAATATTTAAAACAATAAAAAGCTTGAACTACTTCAGTTGTGTGTAATGAATCTAAAATATATGGAAGTCTAATGTTTATCAGTACATTACAGAAAATAATGAACTTTATTACAATATGCTAATTTTTTGAAAAGGACCTTTATATCTCACATCCATATGTTGCTGGTTGTGTGTAAAGCTTGCACAGATTCCGGAAAACAACTGTGTGAATGGCCCAAATCAAACAATTACTGAACAAATCATGGGACACATTATCAGTGTATTTTCCAGAATCGCTGTATGAAAGAGGCTTAAAGGTTGTATCAGCAATTTCTAGCCTGAAACATAAAGTGTAAAATTCAGCTTATCTTTCATCACGATCCGCTCGCTGCCTGCCCCATAAATTGTCTGTGAAAAAACGTGTCTCTCTGGTCAGCCTAGGGTCCGAGATATGCCAAAAAAACAATCGGCACTACCAACCTTTCCACAGCAAAAACAAACATTGTTCCAACCAATCAGCGTCAGGGGTTTGGTGTTGTGGACTTTCGCTCCGCCTCCCTCACATCCCAGCACCAGTAGGAAAGTCCACAACACGAACCCCCTGACGCTGATTGGTTGGAACACGGTTTGTTTATCTGTGGTTATTGTTGATAGCGCCGATTGTTTTTTTGGCATATCTCGGACCCTAGGCTGACCAGAGAGACGCGTTTTTTTCACAGACAATTTATGGGGCAGGCAGCGAGCGGATCGTGAATAAAGGTCAGCTGAATTTTACACTTTATGTTTTAGGCTAGAAATCGCTGATACAACCTTTAAGCTGACGTTCCACTGGTCTTTTATATTAACGTTGTTCAGAAGCCTATGTATTAATGTAGTTTTTCTGACAACCATTGACTGAACAGCGTTTTCTCGACTTGTTTTCGTATTGTTGTTGCTTAGCAATAGAATGGACGTAATGTTGTCAGGGGTTGGCCAAAAGGAGGGTGGGACGGTGGTTGGTGCTCGGGGTGATGACTTAAGGCGGTGACTGAGTAGATCGGACGTCACATTTTTACGGAAGTCACAGCGCCTTGTGAAAAGGCACAGCTACTTTATGCAGGCTGTGTGCAATTTACTGTGGGTTGACTGCTTTGAAACTTATATGGTAGTTACATAAACCATAGACCTTATTTATCATGAAGAAAGCCAGGAAATTTCAGTTTTGACAATATGGGACCTTTAATAAAATGTCAGAAGGAAATATTGTGTGATGGATTTTCATCTTGCCCCCTTTTAATTTCTTCCTCATCTCTCTCTAAATTTGTTGAATTTATTTGTTGAATTATTACAGTGAATTCTTACATAAAAATTGAAAGAATTGAGGTCAATCTATATCTAGATTTCCTAAACTTTGTCATTAGTATCTAGTTTTTTTTTTATTAATTGTATAACGGCCGGCTTAAACTCTGTAGAATACCGGCCGACCAGGATCAGGTTTGGACGCCCTGGTATAGGATCTAGCAAACTTGCATTACATATCTACATGTTTTGATGTTAATTGTTTTGTGTCATTAAACTGGGATTAACTTTTATCTCTTTGTTTTTCCTCCTTAGACCTAACATCGGTGAAAGAGGAGAGAGAAGTACTGAATGAAACTGAAGAAAAAGATCAGTTTGAGAATCTTTATGATTTCATAACTGGAGAATATTTTTTTTGTTCCTTACAGTCTGAAAAAACTTCTGAACAAAAAAGAGCTCAAAAGACAGAAACTATGAGTTATTTCACTTGCTTTAATTGTGGAAAAAGTTTCAATCGACAAGAAGACATTAAAATTCACACTGGAGAGAAGCCTTTTATCTGCAAACAGTGTGGGAAAAGTTTCAAAAGAAAGCTTAAATTTAATTGCCACATGAAAGTTCACACTCGAAAGAAACCCTTCACCTGTCGTCTGTGTGGGAAAAGTTTCAATCAAAAACGAATGCTTTACGCCCACAGGCGAATTCACACTTTAGAGAGCCGTTTTACCTGCCAACAGTGTGGAAAGAGTTTCAGTAGAAAAGAAAGCCTTAATAGGCACATGAATGTTCACACTGGAGAGAAGCCTTACTCATGCAAACAATGTGGAAAGAGTTTCACTCAAAGAGGAAACCTTTATATGCACATGAGAGTTCACACTGGAGAGAAGCCTCACATATGCTGTCAGTGTGGAAAGAGTTTCAGTAGAAAAGGAAGCCTTAATAGGCACATGAACGTTCACAATGGAGAGAAGCCTTACTCATGCAAACAATGTGGAAAGAGTTTCAGTAGAAAAGGAGGCCTTAATAGGCACATAAGAGTTCACACTGGAGAGAAGCCTTACACATGCTGTCAGTGTGGAAAGAGTTTCAGTAGAAAACAAAGCCTTGACAACCACATGAATGTTCACACTGGAGAGAAGCCTCACACGTGCAAACAGTGTGGAAAGAGTTTTAGTCTACAAGAAAACCTTGGTAGGCACATAAAAAAAATTCACAATAGAGAGAAGCCTAAAGATCTCCTCAATATGGAAAGTGTTTCAACTAAAATTTAAAAAACAGCAATTTCGGTCCTTGATTCTGATTGGTTGAGCCACATTTGAAGTTGCTGTAAATTACTCTACAAACATACAGTCCTGCAAGCACCCCCGACACTGCACAAAGTTTCAAACCCCGTTGGCGGCCACCTATTTACAAGATGTCTGTTGTTGATCGGTCATTTATCGAGAGAGTCACCGCTCTGTATTTGCTCTGGAGAGCAGAACAGCGGCGTAGGGATCGTCGTTGCCGTATTTGGGTCCACCAGACAGTGTTGGGAAAGTTCTTTTTCTACGTGAACTAGTTCAAAGTTCAGTTCACACATTTTAAAATGAACTAGTTCAGTTCATAGTTCATAATTCAAATTTTTTGAACTAAGTTCGCAGGTTCCAAAATGAACTAGTTCATAGTTCTTTTACTTTTTCAAGTATGTTGCTGCAAGCTGTTACCCTAAGAATACTGGCATTTTCCAGTTGTTGCCCCTCATTCAGTCCACACTCGTATCCAGCTGCAGCTTTCACCCTACAGTATATTCTCAGAAACATGAGGAAGAACGTGCTGCTTGAATAAGCTCTATTTTGTTGGACTGGTTATTTATTATTTTATTTTTATAATATACACCACCATTCAAAAGTTTGGGGTCAGTAAATTTTTATTGTTTCTTTTTTTTTTTTAAGAAATTAATACTTTTATTTACTAAGGATGTATTAAGTTAATAATTAAAAGTTTATTAAAAGTTAATAATAAATCATTTAGATTGTTAGAAAATATTTATATATTAAATAAACACTGTACTTTTTAAACTTGTTATTGATAAAAGAATCCTGGAAAAAAAAATCACAGGTTGCAAAAAAATATTTGGCAGCACAATCGGTTATCTATCATTGATCATTCTAATAATAAATCAGGATATTAGAATGATTTCTGAAGAATCATGTGACACTTAAGACTGGAGTAACAGCTGATAAACAAAAATCAGCTTTTCATCCCAGGAATAAATTCTATTTTAAAGTATGTTAAAAAAAAACAACAACATTATTTTATTTGTAAAAACATGCAATATTACTTTTTTTCTGTATTTTTAATCAAATAAAAACAGCCTTGATGAGCATAAGAAACTTCTTTAAAGACAAATCTTAAACATTTGAACGCTAGTGTAACATTTTATTACCTGTTTTGCAAGGGAAGTAATAAAATATTATAATATTAGCAAACATTTACTTTCACCCTACAGTATATTCTCAGAAACATGAGGAAGAACGTGCTGCTTGAATGTTTTTTAATGAGGAATTAAGAAAGAAATTAAAAAATTATTTTCGGTGGACATATGACGTTTCATTCATAAAGTAGTACCCGCTACCTTCATCGGATTTTGCCTCCATTCATTCTTCGCAATTTGATGACGCATGCGCGGTGCGACTCTGTGGTGGCTGCTGTTGCCGTCTTTCTCCCTATATAATAAGGCCCGTTTTAGATTGTGTTGTAGCGGTTGTAGCGTAGATATTGTACAGTCCGTGGTTATAGTCGGGATTTTGCCTGGCTCCATGGAAATCTGGCACTCTCTAGAACAAAATTGAACTACGAGAGAACGACGTTCATAAACGCCAGAATGAGCGCGTTCACGTTCACGTTCATCAGGCAGATATACAGCACGTTCAGTTCACGTTCACCCAAATTATGAACGAGTTCATGAACGATCGTTCAATGAACTCGTTCAGGCACAACACTGCCACCAGACCCTTCGGAGGCGTTCGGTGAGTTTCATCACTTGCTCCAGGAGCTGCGCCTGGATGACGGCCGCTTTCAGCGGTACTTCCGCCTGTCCCGCGCCCAGTTTGATGACCTGCTGTTCCGCATCGGAGCGAGGGGATTTCAGGAGCGGTGGAACTTTCATTTTAAAAGTGAACTACTCGTTTATGACATTCCTCCTTTGATGTATAATAATTCTATAGGTCTGTGCCATTTCTTTGTTCATCTTATTACTGTAAAATCTGTTTGTTTGTTTTTTTGATGATGATAAATGGAGCCAGCCTCCAAAAGTATTTAACCTGTCCTGTGATTTCTTTATTTTCCTGACACAACATTGTCCAGACACACTAAAGTATACACACTATTATAGTTATTATTGTTCTGTTATTATAGTGTAGACACACTACACTATAATAATGTTTCATATAATTAATATTTAGATATGGAATAAATAGCATTCAATACAAAATTAATATGTGTCATATATGTGATAAAAAAAACTTGCTTTGTTTGTGCATTAGAACTGCACTAGGTATTTAGTATTCATGTTTCATATTTGAATGAGTGACTCGGGCAGGCCTGCCGCCACAGCATCAAGCAGGCTCCTGATTGGTTAACGCAGCGCGAATTGACGGAGAAGTTCAGATTTTTCAACTCAGGCGGTAGACGCGAATTTGCGTCAAACGCGTGATTCACAAAAAGCACAATTCGTGCGAGAACTCCAGATGCGCGTAAACGCGTCTTACCATTGACTTAACATTGAAATCACTCGTGCCAGACGCATATTCGCGTTTGGTGTGAACGCAGCATAAGGGAATCCTATACTGGGCCCGTATTCACAAAACATTTTATCTTAGCACTAAGAGTTCTCCTAAATAGCAGTAAAAGTTTTTAGCTAAGAGTTTTCTCTATTAACAAAGCTGCTGAGACAAACTTTTACTAAGCAGTAGAGAGAAATCTTAAGCTAAGAGTAAGGGCGGGGTTGACCTCGTTACTATGGATGATGTCAGCCTGCTCACTAACCATGCATGCAGTGATTGGCTGATAGGGAAGGGGGTCTCTGTCAGACATTTATTCATAGAAATATTGTTGTAAATGTTGCCATATTCAAATAAAGAATTTAAAATACAGGGCAAGTGTCACTTACTAAACAAGTGTTCAAATGATTGACAGCCTTTTATAACAAACAATTAGCTGATATGCATGTAAATGTAACCCCTCACACCCAAGTCCTACCACACCCGCTCCAAGCAGGTCTCGAACCCGGGTCTCTAGCACGTGAGGTGGATGCACTAACAAGGAGGCTAAAGGCTACAACCTCTAGGGTCTGTCGCTAGTGTGTCTCTTGACATCGAGAGTGAGGTTTATAATGGCTGTTGCCGGCTGTCTGCCTCAGAACATTTTAGAAGCATTGGATGATAATGAGCTTTTCAGAAGATGTGGTCTTAATCGCGAAGGTATTATGACTATTGCAGAATTGCAACAAATAGAAACAACCCAATAACGCCACAGATCAAGGTTTTAACAATCCTCGAATGGCAGCTCCTTATGAATGCAATAAATATTTTAATGAGGCAAAGGATTTCAATCTGCAATAGCATGACATGGTTACATGAAAACATTATCTGCAACTTGAAAGTAATGTCCATTTACCTGTAGCTGTTGTTTGTCACTTAAATCTCTGCCTTAATTTGCCTGACTTTGCAAAGAATACCTGGGGCCGTATGTATAAAACTTCTAAGAAATGGTCTTAAGAGTAGTCTTAAACGTTGACTTAACTGTCAAAAAATTCTTAGTAAGAAGTAGGACTTTTTTAAGAGTAGGAGACTTTTATAAAGCATCTAAAAGCAACTTTCAGTAAAGTTTGAGACTGATTCTTAAGTTCTGACTTAAGTGTTGTAAATTAAGGACTACAATGATTGAAACACAATATGGCCTCTGAATCAGCCAATAGTGAGCCTGCTCATGTGAGTCACAGCAGCACAACACCAATTATTTGATGGAACTACAATACAAACATTTAATTAAGACACTATTTCATATTTCAGTGTATTTAAACAAATTCTTTGCATTGTGGAAAATTATCACAAATTATTATTAATTCTTTGAAATCCATGTCTCCTCATTTACAGTTGGAGCAATGATGTGAACAGCTCCAAGAACTCAAAGAAAGCCCACAAACTTAAACGTTTCTTGTTTAGCAGCATGGTTTGACGGTCAGTTGGAAAGTCAATAAACTGCCTTTAAGTTGTGGCCAAGAGAGAGAAAAAAGTGTTACTGATTTTGTAAGCATATTGCATATTTGCTTGGAGTCAATTGTTTTACTTTTATTTTTTTGATAATAATGCAGTAAAATGTGTCAGTTTTTTGGCATTGCTGTCCTACTAAGAAATTATAAACACATGCAAAAAACAAGAGAGGACCAACACAAAATTAATAACGGATTATGTTGTATTCAATGTCAGTGTTGACAGTTTAGTGATTTTGTCACTAGATTTGTTGACCTCCTTCCCCCTTTTGAGACTTTGAGACTAAACCTTATTCAGATTACAACACTCTCCCACTGATATATTTATATTATATAGATCAGTGAACTCACCATTATGTCCTCATCCTCATCAGCTACATTGTGTGACTGTTTTAACTACTTTCAATTGAAAGCAGCAACATTGATCAGTGTTTCTTTCATATTTTGATGGTTTAAGTGAAATGTGAGGTCATTAAAACCCTCCACACATCACTTTTGGTCACTGATGTGTTTGGTGAGGTTAGTGTCACAATATTTAAGACCCTGCTTACTGTGTCATCACCAGTGCTTTGCCGCATTTTTACAATCTTTCAAATTTTCCAGTGAAAATAAATAAACAAACAAACATATTATTGCAGCTAGAGCATTGATTTGTAGAGTGGATTAAGTTATTATGCTTATTACTTGGTCAATTACAAAAATAAATACATTAAAGAATGCTTGATGGTCACGATTGTATCATTTTATCAACTCCATATCATCATATAACTCCAATATGTCATATGTGTATTGTAAAGTGTGTGTTTCCTCCTTTTTGCTGCCATTGTGTTACTCCTAACTAGGTTAGGAGACCTCTCCAACACTCTTAAATAATTTAGCAGCTGAGACCTAGTCCTAACACTTAAGAACTTTTATTAATCACTCTTTATCTTAAGTCCAGAAATAAGAGTAAAATTACATCAGTCTTAGACTTTTGAAACACTTAAGACTAAAATTTGACTCTGAGAAGCTTTATACACACAGTCCCTCTTCTTGAATAATAAACTCATAGGCACTGTAACTTGAAACAAGGGCTAAGAGGTAGTTTTGTCCATAATGTTGCACTGGCTGTTGTAGTGCTTTTTTCAGTGCCAACCAGGGCCCGTATCCCTAAAGAATTTTTGTGCAAAAAGTGGCTCCTAGCGGCCAAATAAGAAAATTCTCAGAGCCATTACGTTTTCTTAGAATTTCCCCTAAAAGTGACACAAAAATCCCAGTTAACATAAAAGCTATTCCTCAAGATTCCTAGCGCTTAAAAGAGCTCCTAAGGCGAGATCTGCTAAGAGCAGGGAAGAGGACTTTTAGTGGCTTAGGAGTTCCCCTAAGCAGCTGCGCACAATGGCCATTTTCTGTGTTTGTAGGATATTTGTTGACAAGCCTTCATAAATAGACCAGCCAGCAATCACAGACATCGATAAAAGCTGATCCGTGTTACCCTCGTTAAGACCACACTGAGTTGTAACGTTGCAATTTCTACTTCATTAAAGACAGCCCATCTTGTTTTCAATGGGGTCCATATGGGAGTGAAAATACAAAATATGCCAGCTAGGATATTAATATGAGCAAATAAGACATGAATCATTAATTGAACAGGGTGTGATGAGCTTAAGTTTTCACATATTTTAGATTCTAATGTTAGGCTATAACCCCTACAGCTTACTATTCATTTTCCAGATATTTTCTTGAATGTGAAATATTATTTACAATTACAGTCTGCATAAAATTAGAGTGTATAATTATGTTTATTGATTTGAGGGAACATCCTTTGCTCATTATCACCAAAAGTTCATTTTCATCAAACTTGTAGGATCAACCAATCACAGCTTTTGAAATGATGACTCATACCTAGCAATGGGGTCAACCACACCTCCTCACTAAGATAGGATTTTCCATCCATTCCTTGCTCAGAGTTCACTGAAAATGTTCTGGAATCACTTCTAAGCTAAAACTCCTGGCAAGGAATTTTTAGGTTAATTTAGGAGCTCTCTGAGAGGATTCTCAGAATCTTTAGGGATACGGGCCCAGGTGATATCTTCAATAAACTTTACTTCAGCTTTACTTTTGCTTTCAGATGTTAATCTTCATTTGAAAAACTGCAATGTTGTTTACTGCTTTTTCTTTCTTTCTGAAGTTTCAAGAAAGTATAGTTTACTAATGAAGACTATATAAGACTATATTTTGGTAAATCATTTCATTTAAAGACAGTGTTTTTTATTTTACTTTTTACTGGTAATATTATTTTTATAAGACGAAGGAGTAAGTGAATGAGGTTTAATGATAAAAAACCATGCAAAACACAACGGAAAACAAAATACACTGAACCGAGCAAAACAAAGGAAAACTTAGGAAATATGGGGACAACATCAAAACACAACAACACCAGACAAGGAAACAATGCAAACAAACCAACTTAAAAGGTGTCGACTAATCACGTGGACAGGTGTGGCAAATTATCTAATTAGAGGGAGGAAGTACCAAATATGGTCAGGGAGGAACCAAATCAGCCAAAACAACAGGGGAAACAAAGGGAGAAACCAAAACATATTAACAAGGGGGGAAAGACACTAAGAAGACACAAAAACCTCCATAAATCCTGACATATTGTAAAACATTGTAAAAATGTTATTTAATAAACACAATGAAACTGAAACTTTTTTCTTATCTCTTTTTAAACATAACATCAATTTTAGAGTAATTGAACTTAATTAACTAAATAGATTAACATAAATTCATGAATGTTACGTTGATTGACCGAAACAAAATTGTGACTAAATTACCTTTATATAATTACCTTAAATTCACTGAAATAAAAATTCTTTCTTAAAGGCAACTTTACTCAGTTACATGAAACCTGTTGACATAAAAAAGTTAAGTAATGCCAACATATCATTTTTTTGAGTGTGTAACCGGGTGGAAAGGGGAAAAAACACGCACGGCAACAGATTAATTTGTAAAGGGGTTTTATCTGACTGCTGTTTTGTATTTGAAAATGGTTACAGCGGTCGGTGGGAACACCCCTGGGCACAAAGAATGATAATAATAAATGAGACAATAGCCGGAGAAAAAAACAAAGTTACCAATGTCAAATAAAGTTATTCTATAAGAAGTAAAATTTACAGAATAATCACAAATAACAATGCCTCGCTACTCCTATTCAGATGTGACAAAATGTAATTTCAGACAGTGATTTCTATTGAATAAACAGTTAGAAAAACAGTATGAGACCCTCACTCCCTAATAAACTTCTCTGGAGTGAGCACTCTAAAGAAAAGTTATCTGCACTCTTAATCGGGTCGTATAGATAAAGTATCAAAACAAAACGCTCGGTTGTGGTTTCACCAGAATACTACATTCCTATACAAAAACGGTCCAAAACAAGATGATTACACAGTAAAGAATACGGTAGTGCTATGGTATTGAGAAGAGATTAATGAAACACATTAATAAAGTCATCTCAATTCTGCTGTCACAATTTCACATAAACACAAGTTTAACAGAAATTATAGCATTTGTACACTTCCGGAAGTAATACATAAAAAGAAATATCAAACTTACACTGGGAATTTCCACTATCACCCGACACGAGGTTTATGCAGATTAGCCCCAATCCAACCTCATCTAAAAATTACAAGTCAACATTACACACAAATGTGTCACGAATTCTCATGGACATCAAAGAAAAGTTTAGCAGTAATATTTACCCAGACAGATAGCCTTATTTCAGAATTAATCTCCCCGATGCTGACACGATTACCTGGCACTCGGCATGCGTCATAGAATTATCACCAAAAGTGGCTGTTCTAGTCACCTGCACGCCTATAGGAATTTTCCGCAAGCATAGATTATTGAAACCTATTAGACCAGTAGCATCGCGTTCAAAAATGACCAACGAGTTTCTATATTTGTCCTATTTAAAACTTGACTCTTCTGTAGTTATATCGTGTACTAAGACCAGCGGAAATGTAAAGCTGCGGTTTTCTAGGCTGATAAGATTAGGAACTACACTCCCATTCTGGTCTAATAGTCAAGGAAGTTTGCTGCCGTAATATGGACGCAGCAGGCGCAGTAATATCACGGAGCACCTGAAATTAGTCCCCAGTTAGGTAAGCATTTGCACATGTGCTGCGTGGTATTACTGCTCCTGCTTCAGCCTTATTACAGCAGCAAACTTCCTTGACTATTACGCCAGAATGGAAGTGTAGTTCCTAATCTTATCGGCCTAGAAAATTGCAGCTTTACAAAATGTAAAGCTGCAATTTTCTAGGCCGATAAGATTAGTACACGATAAGATTAGTACACGCTGGTATTACTACACGATATAACTACAGAAGAGTCAAGTTTTAAATAGGACAAATACTGAAACTCGTAGGTCATTTTTTAACACGATGCTATTGGTCTAATAGGATTCAATGATTTATGCTAATCTATGCTAAAAGTGATATCGCCAGAACAGGAGAACGGTTGAATGGATTTCAAAACGGTAAAACTCAAATTATTTACTCAGGGGGAGTTGGAGAATGAGCCTATTTCCAAAAAAAAAAAAAAAGTGGAGTGTTCCTTCAAGATGCATCAAAAGTAACAGTAAAAGGCATTTATAATGTTAAATTAATAATGTGGACTCCACAAAAATATACAACACAACTGTTTTCAACTTAACTATAACAACTATCACAAGAATAAATAACATTTTCATTTAATTTCATTCAAATTACATTTCATAATTTGATCATTTGTTCTCATTGTGGTGTGAAAATTTAATTGAAATATTTCAAATTTCACTGGTATCTTAAATTTGGTGTCATCATAGCCATATAGAGTTGCATGGGTTAAACACAATGAAAAACAATAACTATTTTAATTTATTTTGTTAATACTTTTTTGTGGTGGGGCAAGTAAAAATTGTAACAACTCAAAACTCTTAGCGTTAAGCCCTGCAAATACTTTAACATCTATAAAATCACATACACTAAAATGTTATTAAAGGACCAGAAGTAAAAACTATGACTACCAGATTGCTGCAAAAAACACAAGCTTTGAGTAATCAGTCATCTTAGAAAAGTAAAACAAGACTCACCAGCAAACACAATCACACAGGTACAACACTAGACAGACCATAACCAACACTGGGTTATTTATTCTAAAGATAATCACATGACAATAAAAGGAAGAAGACAAGGTTTACCAAAAAAAAAAAAAAAAAAAAAAAAAAACAGGGCATAATACAGTCCAATGAAACATGAAATAGACACAATGACCTCTAGTGGTCATCTAGAGGGTATTCCAGGGGATATTAATTCATTATTACCTTTTCAGTTTCGATAAATTGGCAAACATATGCCAACCTATTCAGTTCACTCAATATCTTCTTTTATTAACAGTGAAAAGTTTAGGTAATAAATACAAGACACAATAAACTGTTTATTAGAAACTTTAACTAGAAGTACATCTATTAGAAAAAAAACATGTTGTATTAGTGTTATGATTTTAGTGAAGTAAAATGTTTTGAAAACAAAATACCTTTAATACACCTGCAGGAAAATGAAGATCAGGAGACTCTTGTTTGAGCTGGTCCTGTGTGTCGCTGCGGTCATCCAGACTGACTAAAACACTCAATCACTGGAGTTTTATTCAGATTTCAGGAGGCCGTTCTTACAGATGAAGACAAAGCTCTCAGATCACAAGCTTAAACACAGTATTCAAAGGATGTGATCAGTTCTATACTATACTCTAACTATAGCACTCATGATCACAGAGATCAGGGAAAGACACATTCACACACAACTCAAGTGTTCATTAGCATTAACAATGACAACAATTAAAGAAATGAGGCAGAAACATCAAGAGCACCTCAGATAAAAGATGACAGTCTCACTTTACATTTGTATTCACACACACCTAAAGAAAAAGAGATTAATTTACAACTGAACATTTCTGCTAAATTTCCTAAGCAATAATTTTATTTCAACCAATATAATTGTGTCTTTTGCAGTAAGGATTGTCACACCTATGGACTGTCCTTGTGTGTGTTTTTTTTTTTTTTTTTTTTTTTTTTTACAATGTGCTCCTTGTCCTTGTTTGTCTTTATTTGGTTTTCCTGTCACTGTTTCCATTGTCTGGATAAGAACGATAAATGGCATTTACATTTTAAAATGAACATATTTAGCTTCAGGAGTGTGTGAATATGAATGTGAAATGATGGTAAGTGTCACATTTTGTCTTTATTGGCTGTTGATGTTTCTGCCTCATTTCTTTAATTGGTGTCTTTGTTTCTGATCAATATCTGAGTTAAATATGAATGCAGAGGCTGAAGGAGAGACTTTCCCTGATCTCTGTGATAATGAGTCTATAGTTCTGCTGATTGGATTAGAGTCGCTGAAAATCTGAGCAAATTCCTGTAACTGCTTACATCCTTTGCATATTTTTTCTTCTAATGACGATCCTGAAATCTGAATAAAACTCCAGTGATTGAGTGTTTTAGTCAGTCTGGATGACCGCAGCGACACACAGTAACATCTCAATCAAGAGTCTCCTGATCTTCTCTTCTGAGTTTACTACAGGTCTAACTGGATGTCGCAGGCATTTTGGTTTCAAAACTTGTAACTTCACTAAAATCATAACTCTAATATGACATAATTATACGCGTCTGACTACGGATCATAATTATAACGCGTCTGACTACGGATCAGAAGATTCTAGGTTCGACTCCTGGCTGGCTCGCTCTCTGATTTTTGCGTAATGCAGTTTGGTTTTGATGTCACAGGCTTGCCGAATTGTTGCCCTATTCCTACGTGCCACCCGAGCTTTGAGAAAAAGTTGGACACGAAATGAAATCCGAACTAGCCAATAATCAGCAACTCACCCGGTTAAAACCGCGTCTCAGTTTCATTGTTAATCTCATGATTTTTTCATTTCTGTACCTTGACAGACCGGCGATAGGCTGTTTTTCCTTGAGATAACGGTTACAATGCAAGACCACGCTTGTTTTTTCAAATGCGTGGCGTGAGTATTTTTGGATTTTTTTTTTTACCCGGACAAGGCCTCCGCTGACCAGTTCCCATATGGTCTAGCGGTCAGGATTCCTGGTTTTCACCCAGGCGGCCCGGGTTCGACTCCCGGTATGGGAAGGCGGGCTCCTCTTTGCTACCGGTCAGGATTCCTGGTTTTCACCCAGGCGGCCTGGGTTCGACTCCCGGTATGGGAAGGCGGGCTCCTCTTTGCTACCGGTCAGGAGATAACGGTTACAATGCAAGACCACGCTTGTTTTTTCGAATGCGTGGCGTGAGTATTTTTGGAATCTTTTTTTTTACCCGGACAAGGCTTCCGCTGACCAGTTCCCACGAAATGAAATCCGAACTAGCCAATAATCAGCAACTTACCCGGTTAAAACCGCGTCTCAGTTTCATTGTTAATCTCATGATTTTTTCATTTCTGTACCTTGACAGACGGGCGATAAGCTGTTTTTCCTTGAGATAACGGTCACAATGCAAGACCACACTTGTTTTTTCAAATGCGTGGCGTGAGTATTTTTGGAATCTTTTTTTTTACCCGGACAAGGCTTCCACTGACCAGTTCCCATATGGTCTACCGCCAGGATTCCTGGTTTTCACCTAGGTGGCCCGGGTTCGCTCCCGGTATTGGAAGGTGGGCTCCTCTGTGCTTCCCTCTACGAAAAAGGGCCACACGTCTTCCTGCGTCGAAAGCCGTTTTTTGGCCAGCAGTCGAGCTGCAGAAACCTAATAGGCCGAGGTTGTGACCTCACAGACCTGCGCCTTCGATAGCTCAGCTGGTAGAGCGGAGGACTGTAGGAGGAGCGTTGGCAATCCTTAGGTCGCTGGTTCGACTCCGGCTCGAAGGAGGTTGTTTTTCACGTGCCCACCTTTTTTTGGGTGGGCCGGCCTTCTGAAAGCAGCCAACAGAGCTTGATTTCACAGTCCGCCATTGGGGGGGAGGGGGGGCAAAAGAGCTTTCCCTGACCGGGAATCGAACCCGGGCCGCGGCGGTGAGAGCGCCGAATCCTAACCACTAGACCGCCAGGGAAGAGCCGATCTAATGCTGGCCTGCTAATAACATGAGAACAAGCAGACAGCAATACAGGCTTCTGTCACGTCGAAAACCAACGAGTCGGGCTGCAAGCACGAGGATCCCCAGGCGGTGGGCCAGTGGCGCAATGGATAACGCGTCTGACTACGGATCAGAAGATTCTAGGTTCGACTCCTGGCTGGCTCGCTCTCTGATTTTTGCGTAATGCAGTTTGGTTTTGATGTCACAGGCTTGCCGAATTGTTGCCCTATTCCTACGTGCCACCCGAGCTTTGAGAAAAAGTTGGACACGAAATGAAATCCGAACTAGCCAATAATCAGCAACTCACCCGGTTAAAACCGCGTCTCAGTTTCATTGTTAATCTCATGATTTTTTCATTTCTGTACCTTGACAGACCGGCGATAGGCTGTTTTTCCTTGAGATAACGGTTACAATGCAAGACCACGCTTGTTTTTTCAAATGCGTGGCGTGAGTATTTTTGGATTTTTTTTTTTACCCGGACAAGGCTTCCGCTGACCAGTTCCCATATGGTCTAGCGGTCAGGATTCCTGGTTTTCACCCAGGCGGCCCGGGTTCGACTCCCGGTATGGGAAGGCGGGCTCCTCTTTGCTACCGGTCAGGATTCCTGGTTTTCACCCAGGCGGCCTGGGTTCGACTCCCGGTATGGGAAGGCGGGCTCCTCTTTGCTACCGGTCAGGAGATAACGGTTACAATGCAAGACCACGCTTGTTTTTTCGAATGCGTGGCGTGAGTATTTTTGGAATCTTTTTTTTTACCCGGACAAGGCTTCCGCTGACCAGTTCCCACGAAATGAAATCCAAACTAGCCAATAATCAGCAACTTACCCGGTTAAAACCGCGTCTCAGTTTCATTGTTAATCTCGTGATTTTTTCATTTCTGTACCTTGACAGACGGGCGATAGGCTGTTTTTCCTTGAGATAACGGTCACAATGCAAGACCACACTTGTTTTTTCGAATGCGTGGCGTGAGTATTTTTGGAATCTTTTTTTTTACCCGGACAAGGCTTCCACTGACCAGTTCCCATATGGTCTACCGCCAGGATTCCTGGTTTTCACCTAGGTGGCCCGGGTTCGACTCCCGGTATTGGAAGGTGGGCTCCTCTGTGCTTCCCTCTACGAAAAAGGGCCACACGTCTTCCTGCGTCGAAAGCCGTTTTTTGGCCAGCAGTCGAGCTGCAGAAACCTAATAGGCCGAGGTTGTGACCCCACAGGCCGAGGTTGTGACCCCACAGACCTGCGCCTTCGATAGCTCAGCTGGTAGAGCGGAGGACTGTAGGAGGAGCGTTGGCAATCCTTAGGTCGCTGGTTCGACTCCGGCTCGAAGGAGGTTGTTTTTCACGTGCCCACCTTTTTTGGGGGGGCCGGCCTTCTGAAAGCGGCCAACAGAGCTTGATTTCACAGTCCGCCATTGGGGGGGAGGGGGGGCAAAAGAGCTTTCCCTGACCGGGAATCGAACCCGGGCCGCGGCGGTGAGAGCGCCGAATCCTAACCACTAGACCACCAGGGAAGAGCCAATCTAATGCTGGCCTGCTAATAACATGAGAACAAGCAGACAGCAATACAGGCTTCTGTCACGTCGAAAACCAACGAGTCGGGCTGCAAGCACGAGGATCCCCAGGCGGTGGGCCAGTGGCGCAATGGATAACGCGTCTGACTACGGATCAGAAGATTCTAGGTTCGACTCCTGGCTGGCTCGCTCTCTGATTTTTGCGTAATGCAGTTTGGTTTTGATGTCACAGGCTTGCCGAATTGTTGCCCTATTCCTACGTGCCACCCGAGCTTTGAGAAAAAGTTGGACACGAAATGAAATCCGAACTAGCCAATAATCAGCAACTCACCCGGTTAAAACCGCGTCTCAGTTTCATTGTTAATCTCATGATTTTTTCATTTCTGTACCTTGACAGACCGGCGATAGGTATTATGACTATTGCAGAATTGCAACAAATAGAAACAACCCAATAACGCCACAGATCAAGGTTTTAACAATCCTCGAATGGCAGCTCCTTATGAATGCAATAAATATTTTAATGAGGCAAAGGATTTCAATCTGCAATAGCATGACATGGTTACATGAAAACATTATCTGCAACTTGAAAGTAATGTCCATTTACCTGTAGCTGTTGTTTGTCACTTAAATCTCTGCCTTAATTTGCCTGACTTTGCAAAGAATACCTGGGGCCGTATGTATAAAACTTCTAAGAAATGGTCTTAAGAGTAGTCTTAAACGTTGACTTAACTGTCAAAAAATTCTTAGTAAGAAGTAGGACTTTTTTAAGAGTAGGAGACTTTTATAAAGCATCTAAAAGCAACTTTCAGTAAAGTTTGAGACTGATTCTTAAGTTCTGACTTAAGTGTTGTAAATTAAGGACTACAATGATTGAAACACAATATGGCCTCTGAATCAGCCAATAGTGAGCCTGCTCATGTGAGTCACAGCAGCACAACACCAATTATTTGATGGAACTACAATACAAACATTTAATTAAGACACTATTTCATATTTCAGTGTATTTAAACAAATTCTTTGCATTGTGGAAAATTATCACAAATTATTATTAATTCTTTGAAATCCATGTCTCCTCATTTACAGTTGGAGCAATGATGTGAACAGCTCCAAGAACTCAAAGAAAGCCCACAAACTTAAACGTTTCTTGTTTAGCAGCATGGTTTGACGGTCAGTTGGAAAGTCAATAAACTGCCTTTAAGTTGTGGCCAAGAGAGAGAAAAAAGTGTTACTGATTTTGTAAGCATATTGCATATTTGCTTGGAGTCAATTGTTTTACTTTTATTTTTTTGATAATAATGCAGTAAAATGTGTCAGTTTTTTGGCATTGCTGTCCTACTAAGAAATTATAAACACATGCAAAAAACAAGAGAGGACCAACACAAAATTAATAACGGATTATGTTGTATTCAATGTCAGTGTTGACAGTTTAGTGATTTTGTCACTAGATTTGTTGACCTCCTTCCCCCTTTTGAGACTTTGAGACTAAACCTTATTCAGATTACAACACTCTCCCACTGATATATTTATATTATATAGATCAGTGAACTCACCATTATGTCCTCATCCTCATCAGCTACATTGTGTGACTGTTTTAACTACTTTCAATTGAAAGCAGCAACATTGATCAGTGTTTCTTTCATATTTTGATGGTTTAAGTGAAATGTGAGGTCATTAAAACCCTCCACACATCACTTTTGGTCACTGATGTGTTTGGTGAGGTTAGTGTCACAATATTTAAGACCCTGCTTACTGTGTCATCACCAGTGCTTTGCCGCATTTTTACAATCTTTCAAATTTTCCAGTGAAAATAAATAAACAAACAAACATATTATTGCAGCTAGAGCATTGATTTGTAGAGTGGATTAAGTTATTATGCTTATTACTTGGTCAATTACAAAAATAAATACATTAAAGAATGCTTGATGGTCACGATTGTATCATTTTATCAACTCCATATCATCATATAACTCCAATATGTCATATGTGTATTGTAAAGTGTGTGTTTCCTCCTTTTTGCTGCCATTGTGTTACTCCTAACTAGGTTAGGAGACCTCTCCAACACTCTTAAATAATTTAGCAGCTGAGACCTAGTCCTAACACTTAAGAACTTTTATTAATCACTCTTTATCTTAAGTCCAGAAATAAGAGTAAAATTACATCAGTCTTAGACTTTTGAAACACTTAAGACTAAAATTTGACTCTGAGAAGCTTTATACACACAGTCCCTCTTCTTGAATAATAAACTCATAGGCACTGTAACTTGAAACAAGGGCTAAGAGGTAGTTTTGTCCATAATGTTGCACTGGCTGTTGTAGTGCTTTTTTCAGTGCCAACCAGGGCCCGTATCCCTAAAGAATTTTTGTGCAAAAAGTGGCTCCTAGCGGCCAAATAAGAAAATTCTCAGAGCCATTACGTTTTCTTAGAATTTCCCCTAAAAGTGACACAAAAATCCCAGTTAACATAAAAGCTATTCCTCAAGATTCCTAGCGCTTAAAAGAGCTCCTAAGGCGAGATCTGCTAAGAGCAGGGAAGAGGACTTTTAGTGGCTTAGGAGTTCCCCTAAGCAGCTGCGCACAATGGCCATTTTCTGTGTTTGTAGGATATTTGTTGACAAGCCTTCATAAATAGACCAGCCAGCAATCACAGACATCGATAAAAGCTGATCCGTGTTACCCTCGTTAAGACCACACTGAGTTGTAACGTTGCAATTTCTACTTCATTAAAGACAGCCCATCTTGTTTTCAATGGGGTCCATATGGGAGTGAAAATACAAAATATGCCAGCTAGGATATTAATATGAGCAAATAAGACATGAATCATTAATTGAACAGGGTGTGATGAGCTTAAGTTTTCACATATTTTAGATTCTAATGTTAGGCTATAACCCCTACAGCTTACTATTCATTTTCCAGATATTTTCTTGAATGTGAAATATTATTTACAATTACAGTCTGCATAAAATTAGAGTGTATAATTATGTTTATTGATTTGAGGGAACATCCTTTGCTCATTATCACCAAAAGTTCATTTTCATCAAACTTGTAGGATCAACCAATCACAGCTTTTGAAATGATGACTCATACCTAGCAATGGGGTCAACCACACCTCCTCACTAAGATAGGATTTTCCATCCATTCCTTGCTCAGAGTTCACTGAAAATGTTCTGGAATCACTTCTAAGCTAAAACTCCTGGCAAGGAATTTTTAGGTTAATTTAGGAGCTCTCTGAGAGGATTCTCAGAATCTTTAGGGATACGGGCCCAGGTGATATCTTCAATAAACTTTACTTCAGCTTTACTTTTGCTTTCAGATGTTAATCTTCATTTGAAAAACTGCAATGTTGTTTACTGCTTTTTCTTTCTTTCTGAAGTTTCAAGAAAGTATAGTTTACTAATGAAGACTATATAAGACTATATTTTGGTAAATCATTTCATTTAAAGACAGTGTTTTTTATTTTACTTTTTACTGGTAATATTATTTTTATAAGACGAAGGAGTAAGTGAATGAGGTTTAATGATAAAAAACCATGCAAAACACAACGGAAAACAAAATACACTGAACCGAGCAAAACAAAGGAAAACTTAGGAAATATGGGGACAACATCAAAACACAACAACACCAGACAAGGAAACAATGCAAACAAACCAACTTAAAAGGTGTCGACTAATCACGTGGACAGGTGTGGCAAATTATCTAATTAGAGGGAGGAAGTACCAAATATGGTCAGGGAGGAACCAAATCAGCCAAAACAACAGGGGAAACAAAGGGAGAAACCAAAACATATTAACAAGGGGGGAAAGACACTAAGAAGACACAAAAACCTCCATAAATCCTGACATATTGTAAAACATTGTAAAAATGTTATTTAATAAACACAATGAAACTGAAACTTTTTTCTTATCTCTTTTTAAACATAACATCAATTTTAGAGTAATTGAACTTAATTAACTAAATAGATTAACATAAATTCATGAATGTTACGTTGATTGACCGAAACAAAATTGTGACTAAATTACCTTTATATAATTACCTTAAATTCACTGAAATAAAAATTCTTTCTTAAAGGCAACTTTACTCAGTTACATGAAACCTGTTGACATAAAAAAGTTAAGTAATGCCAACATATCATTTTTTTGAGTGTGTAACCGGGTGGAAAGGGGAAAAAACACGCACGGCAACAGATTAATTTGTAAAGGGGTTTTATCTGACTGCTGTTTTGTATTTGAAAATGGTTACAGCGGTCGGTGGGAACACCCCTGGGCACAAAGAATGATAATAATAAATGAGACAATAGCCGGAGAAAAAAACAAAGTTACCAATGTCAAATAAAGTTATTCTATAAGAAGTAAAATTTACAGAATAATCACAAATAACAATGCCTCGCTACTCCTATTCAGATGTGACAAAATGTAATTTCAGACAGTGATTTCTATTGAATAAACAGTTAGAAAAACAGTATGAGACCCTCACTCCCTAATAAACTTCTCTGGAGTGAGCACTCTAAAGAAAAGTTATCTGCACTCTTAATCGGGTCGTATAGATAAAGTATCAAAACAAAACGCTCGGTTGTGGTTTCACCAGAATACTACATTCCTATACAAAAACGGTCCAAAACAAGATGATTACACAGTAAAGAATACGGTAGTGCTATGGTATTGAGAAGAGATTAATGAAACACATTAATAAAGTCATCTCAATTCTGCTGTCACAATTTCACATAAACACAAGTTTAACAGAAATTATAGCATTTGTACACTTCCGGAAGTAATACATAAAAAGAAATATCAAACTTACACTGGGAATTTCCACTATCACCCGACACGAGGTTTATGCAGATTAGCCCCAATCCAACCTCATCTAAAAATTACAAGTCAACATTACACACAAATGTGTCACGAATTCTCATGGACATCAAAGAAAAGTTTAGCAGTAATATTTACCCAGACAGATAGCCTTATTTCAGAATTAATCTCCCCGATGCTGACACGATTACCTGGCACTCGGCATGCGTCATAGAATTATCACCAAAAGTGGCTGTTCTAGTCACCTGCACGCCTATAGGAATTTTCCGCAAGCATAGATTATTGAAACCTATTAGACCAGTAGCATCGCGTTCAAAAATGACCAACGAGTTTCTATATTTGTCCTATTTAAAACTTGACTCTTCTGTAGTTATATCGTGTACTAAGACCAGCGGAAATGTAAAGCTGCGGTTTTCTAGGCTGATAAGATTAGGAACTACACTCCCATTCTGGTCTAATAGTCAAGGAAGTTTGCTGCCGTAATATGGACGCAGCAGGCGCAGTAATATCACGGAGCACCTGAAATTAGTCCCCAGTTAGGTAAGCATTTGCACATGTGCTGCGTGGTATTACTGCTCCTGCTTCAGCCTTATTACAGCAGCAAACTTCCTTGACTATTACGCCAGAATGGAAGTGTAGTTCCTAATCTTATCGGCCTAGAAAATTGCAGCTTTACAAAATGTAAAGCTGCAATTTTCTAGGCCGATAAGATTAGTACACGATAAGATTAGTACACGCTGGTATTACTACACGATATAACTACAGAAGAGTCAAGTTTTAAATAGGACAAATACTGAAACTCGTAGGTCATTTTTTAACACGATGCTATTGGTCTAATAGGATTCAATGATTTATGCTAATCTATGCTAAAAGTGATATCGCCAGAACAGGAGAACGGTTGAATGGATTTCAAAACGGTAAAACTCAAATTATTTACTCAGGGGGAGTTGGAGAATGAGCCTATTTCCAAAAAAAAAAAAAAAGTGGAGTGTTCCTTCAAGATGCATCAAAAGTAACAGTAAAAGGCATTTATAATGTTAAATTAATAATGTGGACTCCACAAAAATATACAACACAACTGTTTTCAACTTAACTATAACAACTATCACAAGAATAAATAACATTTTCATTTAATTTCATTCAAATTACATTTCATAATTTGATCATTTGTTCTCATTGTGGTGTGAAAATTTAATTGAAATATTTCAAATTTCACTGGTATCTTAAATTTGGTGTCATCATAGCCATATAGAGTTGCATGGGTTAAACACAATGAAAAACAATAACTATTTTAATTTATTTTGTTAATACTTTTTTGTGGTGGGGCAAGTAAAAATTGTAACAACTCAAAACTCTTAGCGTTAAGCCCTGCAAATACTTTAACATCTATAAAATCACATACACTAAAATGTTATTAAAGGACCAGAAGTAAAAACTATGACTACCAGATTGCTGCAAAAAACACAAGCTTTGAGTAATCAGTCATCTTAGAAAAGTAAAACAAGACTCACCAGCAAACACAATCACACAGGTACAACACTAGACAGACCATAACCAACACTGGGTTATTTATTCTAAAGATAATCACATGACAATAAAAGGAAGAAGACAAGGTTTACCAAAAAAAAAAAAAAAAAAAAAAAAAAAACAGGGCATAATACAGTCCAATGAAACATGAAATAGACACAATGACCTCTAGTGGTCATCTAGAGGGTATTCCAGGGGATATTAATTCATTATTACCTTTTCAGTTTCGATAAATTGGCAAACATATGCCAACCTATTCAGTTCACTCAATATCTTCTTTTATTAACAGTGAAAAGTTTAGGTAATAAATACAAGACACAATAAACTGTTTATTAGAAACTTTAACTAGAAGTACATCTATTAGAAAAAAAAAACATGTTGTATTAGTGTTATGATTTTAGTGAAGTAAAATGTTTTGAAAACAAAATACCTTTAATACACCTGCAGGAAAATGAAGATCAGGAGACTCTTGTTTGAGCTGGTCCTGTGTGTCGCTGCGGTCATCCAGACTGACTAAAACACTCAATCACTGGAGTTTTATTCAGATTTCAGGAGGCCGTTCTTACAGATGAAGACAAAGCTCTCAGATCACAAGCTTAAACACAGTATTCAAAGGATGTGATCAGTTCTATACTATACTCTAACTATAGCACTCATGATCACAGAGATCAGGGAAAGACACATTCACACACAACTCAAGTGTTCATTAGCATTAACAATGACAACAATTAAAGAAATGAGGCAGAAACATCAAGAGCACCTCAGATAAAAGATGACAGTCTCACTTTACATTTGTATTCACACACACCTAAAGAAAAAGAGATTAATTTACAACTGAACATTTCTGCTAAATTTCCTAAGCAATAATTTTATTTCAACCAATATAATTGTGTCTTTTGCAGTAAGGATTGTCACACCTATGGACTGTCCTTGTGTGTGTTTTTTTTTTTTTTTTTTTTTTTTTTTTACAATGTGCTCCTTGTCCTTGTTTGTCTTTATTTGGTTTTCCTGTCACTGTTTCCATTGTCTGGATAAGAACGATAAATGGCATTTACATTTTAAAATGAACATATTTAGCTTCAGGAGTGTGTGAATATGAATGTGAAATGATGGTAAGTGTCACATTTTGTCTTTATTGGCTGTTGATGTTTCTGCCTCATTTCTTTAATTGGTGTCTTTGTTTCTGATCAATATCTGAGTTAAATATGAATGCAGAGGCTGAAGGAGAGACTTTCCCTGATCTCTGTGATAATGAGTCTATAGTTCTGCTGATTGGATTAGAGTCGCTGAAAATCTGAGCAAATTCCTGTAACTGCTTACATCCTTTGCATATTTTTTCTTCTAATGACGATCCTGAAATCTGAATAAAACTCCAGTGATTGAGTGTTTTAGTCAGTCTGGATGACCGCAGCGACACACAGTAACATCTCAATCAAGAGTCTCCTGATCTTCTCTTCTGAGTTTACTACAGGTCTAACTGGATGTCGCAGGCATTTTGGTTTCAAAACTTGTAACTTCACTAAAATCATAACTCTAATATGACATAATTATACTTTTTAATGAATGCACTTCTAGAGATTGAGTTTCTAGCAAAGCAGGTATTGTATCTTGTATTTATTAACTGAACTGTTCACTGTTAGAAAGGGAAAATGAGGAGTAACAACTGAATATGTTTGCAAATTTTGCCAATTAAGGAAACTAAAAAGGTAATAATCAATTAACCATTTTCCTTTACGCTGCAAAAAAAAGTATTTAAAAACAAAATTGCTTACATAAAAGAACATTACCACTGAAAATAAAAAAAGATCAAATACAGACCATATTATTTCCATCCAATCCTTACAGAAGATTTCTTCATTTTCAGTGTGGATCTGCTATTAATGACTTTAATTTGTTTGTAAATGCATTTCCAAAACTGAAATCTTAATATGTAACTTAATAATATTATAATCATATTTTAGCACGGATTATATACCAATTTTTTTTTTAAAAAGTAATAATATTCTGGGGAAATGTAAGTCATATTTCATTAATAAATACATTTCTCTAGTGGTAAATAGAAACTGACACAAATATATTTTTGTGTCCTCATATGCCTGACAGTGTTTCAGTAACTTTCCAAAAGAGAAATAAATAAATGAATACACAAACAAACAAACAAAATTTTGAGATTGATTACAATAGTCAAAAGAGTGATAGATTAAATTTGCCATCACACCCTCTTTGTTACAGTTACACAGCAGCATTGACTAGTTTAATGTGAATTTAATGGCAAGGTATATCAACATAAAACAGTCTTATAAATGTACATACAATAGAGAATAATATTAATAGATTAACGATATTAATAACTTCAGAAAAGCATCATCATATGGGTACGAAATTCTATTCTATATACAACATTTCTATGATATATTTGTGATTCTAGAGAGAAGGGCACCAGTAGGACTTTTATTTTGCTCTGGTGATGTGACGTCATAAAGCTGCGCCGCGCTCCTCATCTGTTGTGATTCGCCTGAAGAAAGGTTTGTGGTTTTAAAGTTTTTAAACCAATGGACATTGTTGCATCAATAAAGCGTTTTCACAATCTATGGAAAATAAATGTTATGTTTATTCAGTGTTACTTAAAGCGTTAGCCTTTAGTAACAGAGAACGTGCGTCTCATTTCTCTCTCTATATCATGAATCAATCGTGTGATGATAAGAAGTGATGAGAGAAACTGAGAAGCCGAATCATTTGAATCAAATCATTTGTGAAATGATTCAGTGATTCGAATCAGCGGCACGCGGACTACAAACGACAACAACAAACACAAACGATGTACAAATAATTGAATACCAAATATAAATCAAAATAGTCTATCTGAATATCACTGTGTATTTTGTATATATTTTATACATTTAATATATAAGTCTATTAACTAAGTCTATTGAAGTCTATTTAACTACAGTGTTTCCCCTAGGTTTCCAGCTTTGGGGTTACTTTTTCCCCCCAGTACTTTACCCTACTTTGTGAAATAACGAAAACATTTTATTTCAATGAAAATATAACTCAAAAACTCTCTACTTTAACATTTTGATCAATTAGGGCTCTACAATCTTTTGCTTTTTTTTTTAATAGAAATTCTTGTGTTTTAATTTTTCTCATAATCATAAACAAACAGAGGTTTACTATTAAAATCAATAAATAATAATAATTTACCGTTTAAATAATAATTGTAGTAATTTTTTCTACAATTAAGTGGTAACCCAGCTAACAATTTTTGGTTCCCAGAAAGTTCCCAAGAACGTTCCCTATTGGTTAGCCAGGAAAGTTTTCTTTACATAACTAGAACGTTCCCTTTAGGTTAGGGGAACGTTCTTATGACGTTGTGGGAACCATCAGGGAACCTTCTAGGAACATAAATAGAACGTTTCCTATTGGTAAGCCAGGAAAGTTTTCTTTAGCCAGGTTAGTTTTCGTTCCCGGAACGTTCCCCTTACCTAGAGGGAATGTTCTAGTTACGTAAAGAAAACTTTCCTGGCCAACCAATAGGGAACGTTCTATTTATGTTCCTAGAAGGTTCCCAGAACGTTCTCCTAAACTCTTCACTCCAGTTCCGCTTCTGTACGTCAGCATTCCTGTGTCCCGGAGTAAGCGGCATGGAAGGCGGACGGATGTGAATCTCAATAATCACTACTACACACCATGTCTTGTTTTAAACTATTGTTTAATCATTACAGATAATCAGAGCACATTTAACCATCATAAGGAGCATTAAATGAGACTGAATTATGCTATACTATGTTAGATTTTGTTAATGTAAGATGTACAAGTACCATACCATAAAACGACCCAGATTTAGTTTATTAAAGCACCAAAAAACATGACTTCAACAAAATATTATTTTTTAAAATGTGTATTTATTTATTTTTTTACAGACATTAAAAACGATTAACATTTATTTGACTTTATCTAGGATAACATCACATTCGTTTCTTACCGCTGAATTAACGATGATGTGCTTCCCTCTTCTGGTCACTAAACGAAAAGTCTTGGTTAACATTATGTTTTCTTCAGTAAGACGTGTCAAATCTCCCTAAAATAACAATATTTACTGTATATATATTAGTTAAAAGTAATTATTCCTAAAAGAGATTAATCAACAAACGTTAGTCAGTCAGTTAAACGAAATGACCGTTATTTTTTAAATTACGCGAGCGCGCCGCTTTATGTTGACGACAGGAGAAAGCGCATGATGAAGTAAAGAAAGTTTATAATATGATTTTCAGACACTTAACCTTGGCTTAATTTAACTATAAAATCAAAATTATATTATCATTATAATGCGGGTTAAACACTTTGATGTCATTTATTATTTCGGACATAAGGTTCTAGTTTGATTATAATGAAAAAAATACATTTTAAAATGAGAAAAAATCTAAGTCATCTGCAAAGTTTTAATATTTTTAAATGGTAATGACGTTCTGGGAACGTTCTCTCTAGGTTATTCAATAAAAACTAAAAATAACCTGTAGGGAAAGTTCTTTATAGTTTATTAAAAAAAAAAACTACATTATACTGTACAAAAGTAATACAAGGCTAATATTGTTCTGTTACATGTTACACCGTACTTTTATTTTGACAGGTTGCCGTGAAGTTTCTGTATCTGTGTCCAAATTCAGGGTCTGCATCCTCCTTAGGATCCTTCCTACCAGGTTGAAGGAGGAGGGGTCCTCCGAAGACCGCAAAACCTGGAAGTAGGAGTCTGTGAATTTGGACAGCCTACCCTTCTTTCAGTTCCCTCTCTTCCCCGTTGCTCATATCGTGTCGCCTAGCAACCGTGACAGCGCTAAGCAAGAAGTAAGGTTATCTGTACTGCACAAAACAAAAGAGCTGCTCTATCGTCCCTAAAAGCGTTAAAAACAGCTTCAATCACTAACAAGAATTAGCTGTGTGTAAGGGGATATTCACACAGGCAGTAAGAAAGAAGCCAGTTTACGAAAGTGACATACAAATGTAAAAAAAAAATAAGCTTAACGCTAAAACCAAAGGCCTAACTAGACAACCGCTATAACAAAAAAACACCAAGAAACGCCAGTTTTTTTAAAACTTACATCACTACTACCGTTCGATTTGTTCGCTATTATTTGAAAATTCTGGAAGCGCTCTGCCGAAAGGAATTATGGGATTGGTAGGACAGGAAAGGATCCACCAGACCCATCCTTCAAATTCGGGAAAAAGGAGGACGTATTTGTGGGCCGCATTTGAAGGATCCCATGAATTTGGACAGCCTTCGTCGCGGCGCTGTGACGTAACATCCTTCAAATGAATCCTCCGAAGGATGTAGACCCTGAATTTGGACACAGCCAGCGTGTACCAAGTGTGCCGTAGGTGTCCTGAAAAGTGAAGCCAAAAGTTTTCGATCGCCCCCTGGTGGCTGGCTGCAGTACAGGTCATAAACCCCGCCCTCTCCATGTAATCTAATGGGACGTAAGCCAAAATAAATAATCGAATTACACTTCAAATATTTTTTTTCCAAAGATGGTTTCCATCGTTTTTCTAATAATTTATTTTTTAAGTTGTTATTTGATGCTATGAAAATGGGGTTTGGTGTCTCATAATCATAAACAAACAGAGGTTTACTATTAAAATCAAACAAAACCAAAGGCCTAACTTTGGGTTTGGGTTTGTGGGAGTTAAGGCGGGGCTTTGATAGCGCGACTCCGCCTCACGACACTACTGCGCATGCTCTGGCTTCAAACGAATCTCTACTGCGCATGCTCTGGCTCCAAAAGATGTCATTTCCCCCAAGATGGTAGCGGCCATATTGAGTTGTTTTGGCTTCACTTTTCTATATGGAATGAAGCGGAGATGCGTTGTCCATCTTTATTACAGTCTATCGTGTGTACAGTATGATATGATGCTAGTTCTCTCAAATGAAACGGTAAAAGTGACATTCACAAGAGCTTTGGAGATTGAGTTTATCTGTTCATGTGAGATGCAATGGCCAAAAAAAGTAAAAAAAAAAAAGTAAAAAAAAAATAATTTACGTGGCATTTCGCACTATAGTAGATTTGCTTTTTATGAATGGAGTCCGCGATCCAGTCCGTGGTTTGTTTTTTTCGCGGAGGAGACATTGTAAAAGCGTGACCATGTAGAGACAGAAATGACATGTTTTCGTGTAAATAAGATAAATAACATAAGGCTATTTCGTTTGTTTGATAAAAGAACAATGTATAGACCTGTTCCATAGGAAAGATAACCTAAAATGACTTTTATTGTGCCCTGGCACTTTGTCGAAAATAAAATGAACTTGACGTTCAAGGGGGCGGGGTGTGTCATTGGGGGGCGGGGCGGGGCGCCCCCCTAAGATAATTGTAGGGGACGCCCCCCTAAGATAATTGTAGGGGAAACACTGAACTACTCTCTGACTGTCTTACTAGTGCACTGACTACTGAACTAGGAGCTGATTGAAAAGCACCCAGAGATTGTGTTTGCATTGATTTTTCTTTCTATTAATTATTCTCATCTGAAACAGGAAAAAGTGTTCAAACACACAGAAAAACTCCTGGAGAATCAACAGAGATCCATGTGACACACTATTATAAAGATGGCGTTTATTAAAAAGGCGAGTGAAGACATGAGGATTGAAGAAACATTCATCAAACATGAAGATACTGAGGAACAAACAAAGATGGTGTTTATCAAAGAGGAGAGTGAAGACATGAAGATTGAAGAAGTATTCATAGAGAAACATGAAGATACTGAGGAACAAACAGGTTGGTTTTTATTCTCAAACCTGAAGTCACTACAAAAATGAATGATATTTATGAATGTCACACGAGTGTAGAAATGTTTTGAGATCAAGTGTTGAGATCAAATACTAATGCTGCCTTCAAGTGCAACTGAGAAGATCTTGCTTTCACATTGGCCATTTGTTATTATGACATCGTGCATTTAAGTTGTAACAATAATATGGAATTAACCTAAACCAAAATTATATTTTTTTCTGTTACATTAAACCTAGTATCTGCTTCTAATATTAAAACCATTGATTTATAGCACTTTTGGCTACTTACGCAAAAGTACTAACAAAGCAAACCTTGAAATGTTAGTAATCACATTTGGCTACTGCATGCTGTCTACATTTGTTAATTTAAAGTATTTGGTAAGCAAATAAACAAGTAAACACTTAGGCTACGTCTAAATTAATCTGGATACAATTGAAAACAGCCTTCTAGTGTTAAAATATTCTCTATCCACACTAGCATTTTCTAAAAGTTTCTCATCCACACTGAAATGTCAGAAAGCGTTAAATTCACTTATTCAAATGGAACAGATTACACTTTTTCATGCATATCTTCTAGTAAGATCATTTCATTTACCTTCTTTTTTTTAGAACAAGACAACGTTAGCCTGGAAAAATCCAGACCCTAATCTATTAAGATTAAGGGTCTGGGATCGAGCAATGAAAACTGCCTAATTCGAGGGGCGGCACCAAGCGTGCATTTGAAACTCTAACTGCACGCAATTGGATAATGCCACGACCAATCACAACAATACACGCTTAGCTACCAGCAGAGCTAAATGATGTTTCATTAACAAAGTTCGGGAGAAGGTGTCAGATGCTTAGCGTAAACATCACAAGTCAATCAGCGCCATAGGTTTAAATACAGCTGACTCACCTCAATTCACTCGATGGTTTATCAGTAACCCTCCAGCACCCCATCTCATCACTCCGAGTTCTCGCTACTCCTATTGGAGGGTAACGTACTCTGGGTTCGGGCCACTCCCGAGCTCGGAGCCCTTCACCGGACAGCACGCCAAACATGCACTACTATTCTCCGGCTAATTATATGTAAACGTGAACTCGTGAACTGATAGATTGAACTCTTGCCGTATCCAGTCGGCAAAACAGCAAAATGTCCTTCTTGCAAAGGAACGATTCGAGTTTTCGGTTTTCTGTTCCTCTTTTATATGGGAAGCCAAGTCTAACTCGTTCATTGTAGCGGCCAAAGCCGTTTCAAACAACTTGTGGTTCATCTGTAGCGACAGCGATCTTTCAAAGTTTACTACATGATTCGGACGTTGCAGTGCTGTCATCATCAGCTTAGCTCGCCTCTGGCCCGCCTACATCAGATCAGTGTTGTTTTCGTCAACGTTGACGATGACGAAATCATTTCGTTGACACCACTTTTTGTCATGACGAAAACGAGACGATGACGACATAAAAATGGCTCGTTGATGACTAAAACATGACGAGACGTGTGTGAGTTTTCGTTGACGAGACGAGAATAGACGAAAATGTTAGTGGGTGGTCCGTCAGACATTTAAAATGCATGACATTTCTGCTTATTGTGCATTAGTGATGTCCGGTTCGCGAACGAATCGTTCAATTTAACCGGATCTTCTTAGTGACCCGGTTGAACCAGTACACCAAATCGAACTGAATCGTTTGAAACGGTTCGTGTCTCTAGTAAGCACTAATCCACAAATTACTTAAAGGTTTTTACTTTTTAACGTGCCTGACACTCCCTCTGATTCAAAATAAATCAATTTCCCGAGTTATTCAGTTACTCAAACAGTGTTTGAACGGCTGTGAAAAGAGAGCTGATGATGCGCATGAGCAGAGCAGCTGCCAGAGCGGTTGTCGTTCTCGAGTCATGAACCGGTTGCAGCGGTTGTCGGATCATCAGTACACTGAACGAGAATCGCTCTCTTTCGGATCACCAGTACACTGAACGAGAACCGGTTTCTTTCGGACGCGTCCGAGTTGAGAATCGATGAGCTGATACTGTGCGCATGCGTGTCATTTTTCAACCAGATGAAATGAAGCACGTTAGTCAAGTTGGTCTATTTTGTTAAACGTTTTGTTAAAAGTTTACTTAAGGATTCTGTTAGGTTATTGGCTAAAAGGGTTTTTATGATCTAGGTCAGGGAAGTGTCGTGGTACCATAATAAATGAGTTTGATTAAAAGAAAACATGTGATTTATGAATTAGCTGCACTGTAATAAAAGATAATGATGACATGCAAAAATTGTGTTTGTATTAAATAAACAATGTTTTAATGATACAATACACAACTATAATTTGAACCATGTTCAAACAAAAATTATTATAAAAGATTTTTATTTAACTTTTAAACGGTGGTATAATGCTAAAAATGAAGTAATCAAACTACTGCACAAGCAAACCAAGCGGCACGTTTCAGTCACTCTCTGTGTGAGTTCTCCAATCTCATTCTCGACTCAAGAAGCGGTTGCAGCGGTTGTCGGATCACCAGTACACTGAACGAGAACCGGTTTCTTTCGGACGCGTCCGATTCGAGAATCGATGAGCTGATACTGTGCGCATGCGTGACTCGTGCAGCTGCCAAACAAACAAACTCCTGCTATGACTGACTCCATCTCAAACCGAACTAGTTCTTTTTTTACCACTGTCTCTGTGCTAATGCTATGAGCGCGGTTAACTGAGGACTTTAATGAGGGGATCTGGTGAAACGTATGTTTATAACAAAGTCTTTATGGATTGTGCATGTGCAGTAAGCTGATAGTGTTTCTGATTAGAATTAATTTATCTTATAATTTATTAAATCAAGACTTGTAAAACTTACTCATATGATCACTGCATGTAACTGTATATGGGTGCGGGACGATAGTAATTACGTTAATGACGTCATTACGTCATAGCGTAAAAGAACTGGTGAACTGGTTTTTTGAACCGGTTCTTTGAAACGAACCGTCCGAAAGAACCGGTTCGCGGAAAAGAACCGAACTTCCCATCACTATTGTGCATGCCAATTAAAACCGGAAAATAGCTGCCGCTATGGCAAGCCGTTTTAGCATTAAATACTCTTTGCTATACTAGTATGGCAAGCCGCTTTAGCATTAGTGTGACACTACCCAACAGCAAAATGCTTACTGACCTACATTAATTTGTTAAAAGACTATTTTTCCCCTTTTTTTGACTAAAACTAGACTAAAACCTTTTTGACTTTTCGTCGACTAAAACTAGACTAAAACCTTTTTGACTTTTCGTCGACTAAAATTGGACTAAAACTATCACGTATAGAAGTGACTAAAATTTGACTAAAACTAATAACCATTTTAGTCCAAAAGACTAAGACTAAGACTAAATCTAAGATGGTTGTCAAAAACAACACTGCATCAGATACACCGATTTGATTGGTTCCCACAATTGCTTACGTATTGCAGTAACCTGCACCATTGCTCGATGCCAGAGTGTCTTGCAGAGACAATTCAAATTGTGCTCTCGCAAGACCTCTGGATTTCCAGGGTAAGACAACGTAGGACATACAGAAAAACAGTACAAAATAGGAGAAAAGAGCTGTAATATAAAGTATGTGTATATACATATATAGATAAGTATAAATAAAATATACAGCAAGTCTGACAATAAAACAAACACAAAATAAGCCAAAACAAAAGCATTAACATTGAAGTTAAATTCTGATGTAATTATGTGAGGTGTAAGATTGTAATGCATAAGATGTACACCTTGATATCTTGTAAATGTATAAAGTTAAAAAAGGGAATAAGTAGGAAGATTAGGAAAAAGGGAAAGAAGAAGGAACAAAATATATAAACTAAATAACCAGATAAAGAAAGGAAATGAAGAAAATAATTCAAATAATATCAATATAATCAAGTAAATAAATAGATGAACACTGTTCAGGAGGCATCAGAGTGGAGCAGTAGGTCATTCTTACACCAAGGTACTGTATTTTAAGATGTGAACGGTATAAACCAGTGGTTCTCAAACTGGGGCATGAAAAACAAAAGCTGAGCTTTGGCATTAATTTAATTCTAGCCCAACTTAAGGTTAAGGTGATGAGTTGGCTTAAGTGGTGTTTCCCATACATGGATAAATTTGTGACGACTTGCCACAATATCAAAACTGGCCGCCACAAATAGATTTTCCAAAAGGCTTTGGCTTTGTGAAACAGGCGTTAGTGTGGACCAGGCCTAAAAGATAGAATGGTAAATTACTTTTTGTGGAAAACTTAACACTTATTGGTTTGAACTACTGTTATATGTATCTACATGTTGTGATGTTAACTGCTTTGTGCCATTAAACTGGGGTTAACTTTTATCCCTTTGTTTTTCCAACTTAGACCTAACAGCGCTGAAAGAGGAGAGAGAAGTACTGAATGAAACTGAAGAGAAAGATCAGTTTGAGAATCTTCATAATTTCGTATCTGGAGAAAAATCTGTTTGTTCCTTAGAGTCTGAAAAGATTTCTAAACAAAAAACAGCTCAAAAGACAGGAACTATGAGTATTTTCACTTGCTGTCAGTGTGGAAAGAGTTTCAAACAACAAGGACACCTTAAAAGGCACATGAGAATTCACACTGAAGAGAAGCCTTACTCATGCCAACAGTGTGGAAAAAGTTTCACTGATAAAGGAAACCTTAACCAACACATGAGATTTCACACCGGAGAGAAGCCTTACACATGCAAACAGTGTGGAAAGAGTTTCACTGTAAAAGGAAACCTTAACATTCACATGAGAGTTCACACTGGAGAGAAGCCTTACACATGCAAACAGTGTGGAAACAGTTTCAGTCAAAAAGGAAGCCTTGACAACCACATGAAAATTCACAATAAAGAGAAGCCTAACAGATCCCCTTAGCATGGACAGTGTTTCAAACAAATTGTCTAGAACAGAGAGTTCCGGTCCTTGATTCTGATTGGCCACAATCAAAGCTGTTGTAAATTACTCTACGAAAATACACCTCTTTGTTTCTCGGGAACCACATTGTTGCAACTACAATTACAGTTAATGTCAAAAGTTTACATCCCACTTTCAGAATCTGCAAAAATGTTCCCTTGTCAAAACAATCCTAAAGAATTCCAATAAGAATCCTATACAGGGCTCTTACAATGATAGAAATTCTAATACACATTTTAGAGCACTGTGTTTTGTCCATGGTACACTTTACCGTGTCAACTAGCTATATTGTGTTTGGCTGAGCTTACTGCATAAACATGTAAGGAATGAAATGGACTATGGACAATGTGTTTGCTCTGTCTCCAATGTAAGAACTACACATTTGTATATCATGAATTGAAGGTAGGGCTCAGAGAAAGTGCACTGTTTTTTTGATTGAAGCAAAATGAAAGACACTGTTAGAATTTTAACATCAGTGTGCATGGATTTAATTTGCACACGTCAGTTACTTTCTCACTTCTACCACCAACATTGGCGGCTTTGTGGAAGGCTCAAGGTGGAAGGTAATAATCATATCTTGGATCCATTCCTCAAGGATTGTATTAGGAATGGTCTTAGAGGATTGTCTTACAGGACAAGGCCTAAATCTGCTGTATGATCATTTCTACAGGAGTTTAATGGGATCCAATTTCATCTTGAAATTTTCATCTTGAATTGACTATACACACACACACACACACACACACACCATTGTATTGCACTAATTTAACTTGCTCTGACACTTTGTAATTATTATTTGTCTAATACACTTGGTTTGTAAATGGTGGCTGTGTGTGAGTTTACTACGTTCATACATTCTTTCATAAAAAAAAAAGAAATCTCCCATTTCAAATGAATTTGGCGCTCTGTGGGGTATTGTTACAACTTAAACTCACCTAGTGAGTTTAGTGCAAAAATTTCATGTCTTTCTTTCAAAAGTTCACTCTTACGGGTAATAAACTGAACAAAAGGGTAGGCGTATCTGGCGTGCTGTCCGGGAGAGGGTCCGTGCTCGGAATTTGGCCCAAACTCTATAAATGCTCCCCAAAAAGGCTAATAATTGCAAGACAGCAGCCAGGTGACCCCCAAAAATTGCCTAGCTTGAGCTGAAGGGATGCTGGAAGTTGGTTGTAATAGCAGGCCTGCACAGGAGGAGCAATATTAGTCTGTTTCATTCTTATTCCGAGGTCCCCGTAGCCGCCAGACCCAGCCTGTATCCAGATCAGATGGTCATTGCAGTCCCCCAGATCCAGTCCGTACCCAGCTTAGATCATGGATCACCACCTGGAGATGACTTTAATAGCCGAGGTTGTCAAACAGATTAGCTCCAGAGACGGATCATCAATGAAGACCTCGCCAAACTAGACGGCCATCGGTGCTACACCACGGGATCCAGATGAGTTCTCTACAATCAGACATTGGTACAAACTGCTGGTTTCGTCTGGCCAGAGGAGAACTGGTCCCCTGACTGAGCCTGGTTTCTCCCAAGTTTTTTTTCTCCATTTCTGTCACCTGTGGAGTTTTGGTTCCTTGCCGCTGTTGCCTCTGGCTTTCATAGTTGGGGAAATTTTTTCAGCGATATCGTATATTATTTGAACTGAACAGGACGATGATATCACTGAATTCATTGATGAACTGCCTTTTACTGAAAATTGATTATGTACTAATAAATTTACTAATAAATTTAATAATGCGTTAATTACACACATTGATGCTGTTTAAATACTGTGCAGTTGCTTTGACACAATCTGTATTGTTAAAAGGGTTATATAAATAAAGGTGACTTGACTTGACTTGACGTGACTTGAATCCACCAACTTGACATGACTTCAATCCACCATCCTTTCATCCACTGCCAGCTGTCTGTCTGGATGGAAGCAAGTTTTGCATGCTGTGATGATGCTGTCGTACAGGGGCTTGATTTTGAAAAGTCTGTCGTAGGCTTGAATCCCCTTTTTTCGCGTGTTTTCTCGATCACCCTCAGGATCACAAAGATGCAGGTTCCAGGAAATGGCCTGAAATCTGGACCTGGACATAACCAATCTTGGGAAGGGTAAGCGGTAGATTTCTTTTCCCGACCAGTAATCACCAATATTTTTGGCACCAAGGAGCCCGATGTAAACCACAAGTGCAATGTATGAATAAAATTCTTGTGCTTTTAAAGGCAACCACAGGAAACGTTTTCCAGCCTCTGATATCATTCTTGCAAAGGCGTTTGTATTTTTTACAATTGTGTCTACCACAGAGCTGGTAAAATAAGCTGAAAGAGCTGCAAGGGGGAATAGATCCTGTCCATTACAAGCTGTGCTCCTGTGATTCGTTTAGGCAGGAAAAGTGGTAACACTGGAACCTCATCCTCAACACTGCAGTCTGAGGCCCTACGTCAAACTCCCTATGTTGGAATTGACATATAAATCTAGTGTTTGCAAAAGACCACCGAAAATAGAAGGTTTATCCTTATCCTTATATAGATTTAACCTTGATTTCCGTAAGAAAGGTGCCCCAAATTGGTGGAAAACCACATCTCAACCATACGCTGTCCAAAGCATTGAACCGCCTTCACGCGGCAAAACAGAACATGTTGTTGGCCCGCACTGCTGGGTCAAACTGCGCTTCCCAAAAACAGATTGGGTCAAAACTGACAGAAGAAAACTGTAAGCCTGCTCTAAGCCAGTCTCGCACAACGCAAGAGCCTCCGTTTCTCCTGTGTAATTTGGGGGCCGATAAAAACTGCGTCCGACCCAGTGAAGTAAACCATGACCAGCCCGGCTAGCTCAGTCGGTAGAGCATGAGACTCTCCATGTTGGGCGGCCCTGTTGACTCTCTTTCTTATACTCAGAAGCTGACTCGGGTGAGTTCTGTAATGATAGTATAGCAGCAAGCATTGAGGTAGCCAATTGTCCTCTAGAAGCAGCATCTAAGGAAATTAAAGAAGAACAAGCATGCAAAACAGATAACGAGAAACAGACAAGCCATACTAATGGTGAAGCATCAATAGTACAAGCCTTACATGACACAATGGTTCTCAGCAGACTTCCTGCACCTGAGCCCTTAGTTTTCTCAGGGGACCCACTCAAGTTCTTAGAGTGGAGAACAAGTTTCAAGGCATTAATAGAACGGCGATGCACAAATCCAGCCGATAAGTTGTTCTACCTACAAAAGTATGTCAGCGGTGAAGCACAATCTGTGTTGGAAGGAACCTTCTACAGAAAAGACAACGAAGCCTATGATCAAGCATGGGAAGCACTGAATTCTCGGTATGGCCATCCATTTGTAATTCAGCGTGCGTTCAGAGAAAAACTGAATAGCTGGCCCAAGATTGGTTCGAGAGAGTCTGTTAAATTGAGACAATTCAGTGATTTTATGACAGCATGCAGCAATGCTATGCCACACATCAAAGGGCTTCAGGTGTTAAACGACTGTGAAGAAAATCAGAAAATGCTACAAAAACTACCTGATTGGCTGACGTCTCGTTGGAATCGGCATGTAACAATGCAGCTGAAACGAGCGGAAGAGTACCCTACTTTCAAGGAGTTTGCTGATTTTGTGGCACAGGAAGCAGAAATAGCATGCAACCCTGTAACATCCTTTCACGCCCTGAAGCTCTCTGAAGAAAAGCCATCTAGAGAAGTCAAGCGCTCAAAGGCTAATGCGTTCATCACTAATGTGAAAGCGTCAGATAAATCAAGAATAGTGTCAAAATCATACAGTGTTGGAGTAAGCAACTCAGTTGATTCTAACAGATCCAATAGAGTTAACACTCTGCCTTCATGTTCAAACCCAGTCACGTGCAGGTGTTGTGGAGAGAGCCACTCCATCCACAAATGCCAAACGTTCACCAGTAAGTCTGTGGAGGACAAGAGAAAGTTCATATAAGACAATAACCTATGTTTTGGCTGTCTTAGGAAAGGACACAATTCAAAGGACTGAAGGAATAAAGCTACTTGTAGTATATGCAAGAAACATCATCCAACACCACTTCATGAAGACCGTCCTTCTTCTACAGCAGTAACAGTTTCGCACACAATGCAAGCTGAACAAAACACATCTTCTCTTTCCTGTTGCGTAGACAGTGTAGATGGTGGGAGTACATCAATGATAGTGCCTGTATGGATTTCTTCAACTTCCACTCCTGATAGAGAGACCTTAGTTTACGCTCTTTTGGATACGCAAAGCAGCAACACCTTTGTGGATCAAGAGTTGTGTGAGAGGATGGGGGTGATTTCAGAGCCAGTAAAGTTAAAGCTTACCACAATGATGGGAAAGGATTCAATTGTTCAAAGTGAAAGAGTTTGTGGGCTCAGAGTTAGGGGGTTTCACTCCCATGGCCTAATCAGTTTGCCACCTGCCTATACCAGAGACTTCATTCCACTTGAACTTTCCCACATTCCTACTCCGGAAACCGCTATAAGGTGGAGTCATCTGAATGAAATTGCTCAGGAAATTCCAACGCTGCTGAATTGTAAGGTCGGACTCTTGATAGGTTATGATTGCTCAAGAGCTTTGGCACCACGCCAAGTCATCACAGGAGGTGATGAAGAACCATTTGCAGTCAAGACAGACTTGGGTTGGAGCATAGTTGGCTGTCCACCGCAGTTTGCCAAGTCGACTGAAGTTACAGGTCTGTGCCATCGTGTATCTGTTAAGGAACTCCCGATACTAACACCTACCTCAGTCATCAGAGCCCTTGAATCAGACTTTAGAGATACAAGCCCAAGGGAAAGGAGCATATCACAAGATGATATACAGTTCACGCAACTTCTAAATGAGAAAATTAATCAGAATTCAGAGGGACACCTTGAGATGCCCCTCCCCTTTAAGACACGCCCACAGTTACCTGAAAATAAGCAGCTGGCTCTGGTGCGACTGAAGCGTCTGAAAGGAAGATTTGAGAAAGACCAGAAATTCAAGGATGATTATGTAAAGTTCATGGAAGGTGTCTTCAAGGATGGTGATGCAGAGAGCGCTGAACACCAACCCAAAGTAGGAAACGTCTGGTATATTCCTCACCAGGGGGTATATCACCCTAGAAAGCCAGAGAAAATTAGAGTTGTGTTCGACTGCTCTGCTAAATATGGTGGCACGGCGTTGAATGATCACTTGCTAACGGGACCAGATCTCACTAATGGACAATCAGGCGTACTCTGCAGGTTCTGCAAATATCCAATCACCATTATCTGTGATGTGGAAAGGATGTTTCACAGGTTCCATGTAAGCCAGGAAGACAGAGATTACTTACGGTTCCTGTGGTGGGAAAATGGCGATACAAGATCAGAGCCAAAGGAGTATCGCATGAAAGTCCACCTTTTCGGAGCAGCATTATCTCCTGGCTGCGCGAATTACGGAATGAAGTATCTTGCATGTCAAAACGAAAGAGAGTATCCTGCAGCAGCCAGTTTCATCAAAACTAATTTCTACATTGATGATGGGCTCATTAGTGTGAAAAATGTGGACACTGCTATCAAACTTGTCCAAGAAGCCCGAAATGTGTGTGCAAAAGGGAAATTGCGCCTACACAAGTTCATCTCGAACAACAAAAGGGTTATGGAGTCTGTCCCTGTCAGTGAACGAGCCAGCGAAATTCAGGATGTGGAGCTTGGTTCAAATGAATTCCCAGTCCAGACTGTGTTGGGAGTAAAGTGGAGTGTAAATAGTGACACCTTTTCATTTAAAGTAACACTGGATGAGAAACCAGCAACACGGCGAGGAATCCTCTCAACCGTCGCATCTGTGTTTGATCTGTTAGGATTCTTGGCTCCCTTCCTTCTATTAGGAAAGAAAGTACTACAGGAAATGTGCCAAAGGGGCATTGAGTGGGATGACCCACTTCCCAGAGAGTTAATGCCGCAATGGAGTAGCTGGCTAAATGAATTGAAGAACCTGCACGATCTCCAGATAGCAAGATGTTTTGCTCCTGAACACCTAGGGACTGTTCAGAGGATCGAACTCCATCACTTTTCAGATGCGAGTAGCCATGGCTATGGTCAGTGCTCATATATTCGAGTGTTGAGTGAAGATAAAGTGCACTGCTCTTTTGTCATTGGCAAAGCAAGAGTTGCGCCCACCAAAATCGTGACTATACCCAGGCTTGAGTTAACAGCTGTGGTGATCTCTTCAGCAGTCAGTAGCATGTTAAAGGAGGAGCTGGAGCTCAAAATTGACCAAGAATATTTCTGGACCGATTCAAAAGTAGTCTTAGGCTACATTAACAATGAAGCCCGTAGATTTCACGTTTTTGTAGCGAATCGAGTCCAAAGAATTAGAGAGGCGACTAACCCTGAACAGTGGCACTACATAGACACCGAACAAATTCCTGCAGATCACGCTTCCAGGGGCCTCAAGGTGTCAGAGCTGATCACTTCAAATTGGCTCACTGGAACGAAGTTTCTCTGGGAAAGAGAAATTGTCACAGCAAAGACAACTCCTGAGCTTCTGGTTGGCGACCCTGAAATCAGGACAACACAAGTGCTACAAACAAATGTAGCAAATGATGATGATCATTTTCTAGAGAGATTCAGTAGATTGTCGAAATGGCACACTGCATTGAAAGTTGTCGCTCGTATCCAGCAACTAGCGAGAGACAAGAAAGTTAAACCCATAAATGTTGAAGACATGAGAAATGCAAGCATCACGCTCATAAAATTGGCACAAAGAGATGCTTTCAAAGATGAAATACAAATACTGAAGCATAGTAAATTGCCATATAAATCTAATAAAATATTAATTTGTCATTTGTAATAATAATTTCATTCATTTGGACATCATTTATGTGATAATTACTGATAAATAAAGGATTCAGTAAATACTTCAATGTATGGCAACAGTGTAATATGAACTGGGAAGCCTGTGATCATTTCTTTTCTCCTCATTTTTTCTTTTTTTCTCTCTCTTTTCTTTCTTTTTCTCTTTTTCCACCTCCTTCCCCTACTTCCTCCTCCTTCCTTTTCTCCCCCCCCCCCTTAACAGACTATTGTTCCCCAGCTTTGGTGCAATTGGTTAGCGCATTCGGCTGTTAACCGAAAGGTTGGTGGTTCGAGCCCACCCAGGGACGTGTGAAATGCCGGAGTTTTGCACGCGCGTCAGGTGTCCACTAACGCCTATGCCATTCTTAGGGTTGCGAGGCACAGCTTTCTCAGGGCGTTTATCTTGTGCACCTTCAATAAGCTGGCTTGTTTTAAAAGAATTCAGCGGCGGGCATTTGGTGAACATTTTCACCAGCTCGAGTAGTTTGCTGTGGCATGTGGATGCCTTCTTTACTGATGATCTGTCTCTGGGGCTCATCTAGTTGACATAGTATCCGCTGACATTCGGCTGAAGGTGCTGATCCACCATCTGCTCTTGGTACGGACTGGAACCGGGGGACTGTAGTGACCATCAGATCGGAATGCAGAATGGATCTGGTGGCTACGGTGACCTCAGAATAAGAAGAAACAGACTAATAATAATGTAGATGCAAAAGTTCCATGTTGCCACAAAGTCAATACCCAATACCCCACCGGGATGACTTGAAATACAGTCAGCATCGGCAATTTTTGCCAGTCTCTCTGGAGGCTTGTTGAGAAAGATAGTCTTGCTTCGTTTTGTTTCCTTTTATTGGCGTGGCTGGTTGTTGGTACTCGTCAAAGAGGTGTCCACCGATCATAGCGTGCCGGAGCCAGAAGACTTGTTGTTTTGTCAATATGTTCTCAAGACTTTGCGGCAGGTATCAATAAACTACAGCACAATCACAGCTCGCCGCTACCCATCGTAAACAGGTTGGGCCTGTCTGTTCCGGTGGGCTCTCAGTGGTGCTAAAGCATCAAATGAAGAGGATGGGATTCGAACCCACACAAACCAAGGCGTGCCGAGCACAACGGACTAGCCTTGCATCGCCTTAACCACTCGACCACCTTTCGTTTTGCGCGGTCCTTTTGTTTAACACTCCCGATTCAGACCACCAGCTCATTAGTAGAGCGCTCAGTGAACTGAACTGAGTGTGTCAGATAGGGAAGACACACAAAAATTGCAGAGTGGGGTCCCCAGGACCGAGGATCACTGCTAAATGTACCGAACGACGAGGATGGGATTCGAACCCACGCGTGCAGAGCACAATGGATTAGCAGTCCATCGCCTTAACCACTCGGCCACCTCGTCGTATTACGTGCCGTCTTTTATTTAGCACTCCCGATTCAGATCATCAGCTCATTAGTAGAGAACTTAAAGAACTGAACTGAGTGTGTTAGATAAGGAGGACACACAAAAAGTTCAGCATGGGGTCCCCAGGACCTAGATTAAGGTCCAGTGCTAAAGGAACCGAACGACAAGGATGGGATTAGCAGTCCATCGCCTTAACCACTCGGCCTCCCCGCCCCCTTGCTGACTGAGAGAGGCCATGCTGCGGACCTTTTCAGCTGCTGCTGCTGTGCTTTCAGCAGGCTGTTTTGAGCACAGAGGGAATAGTGAATGAGCCGTCTTTTACACACCTCTAATCTGTTCCGTAGAAACACGGTGCAGCAACCCGTGCCAGGAGACTGTTTGTGCGGCAGTTTAAAGCTTGCTACCACCTTGCTGGTTCACATCCACGTAGGTGCCTGCAAAGGTCACGACCGTCGCTGGCATTCTTTCGCAGAGGCAATATTGTAGCCTATGAGGTTTAGCCGAGGCGCGATCATTGCTGGTTGAAAACTTTACCCAATACCCCGCCAGGATGACTTGAAATACAGTCAGCTTTGGCAATTTTTGCTAGCCTCTCTGGAGGCTTAGAGTATTGTTGAGAAAAAATAGCCTGGTTTTGTTTCTCGTCGAAAAGGTGTCTGCTGATGATTGAGCGCCAGAGCCAGAAGGCTTGTTGTTTTGTAAATATGTCCTCAAGACGGGTATCATTAAACTGCAGCGCAATTACAGCTCACCGTTACCCATCGTAAACAGGTTGGGCCTGTCTGGTCCGGTGGGCTCTCAGTGGCGCTAAAGCTTCCAGTGCATGTCGAGCACAATGTATTAGCCTTCCACCGCCTTACCCGCTGGACCACCTCGTCATCTTGCGTGGTTTCTTTGTTTAACACTCCTGAACCATGTGCATGTGGATGCCTTCTTCGTCTTTTGTTTCAGCCGCCGAGGGCCTGTTTTCCACTGAGGCCCTGCGTCAAACTCCCTATGAGACACAATCGAACGTTAGTAGTAACCTCCGATTACGGCCGAATGTGGATTCTGCTCGGACGACGGGGCACCGGTACATCCTTTGTAGCTTTGGCTTGTTAGCCAAACGCTACAGCAGTTTGCCATTTCCCATGAAATCATCCTTGATTTCCTTAAGAAAGGTGCCCCAAATTGGTGGAAAATCACATCTCAACCATACGCTGTCCAAAGCATTGACCCGCCTTCACGCGGCAAAACAGAACGTGTTGTTGGCCCGCACTGCTGGGTCAAACTGCGCTTCCCAAAAACAGATTGGGTCAAAACCGACAGAAGAAAACTCTAAGCCTGCTCTAAGCCCTACCCACGGGGAGGGCTCGACAGTCTCGCACAGCGCGAGAGCCTCCGTTTCGCCTGTGTAATTTGGGGGCCGATGAAAACTGGGTCCGACCCGGTGAAGAAGCCCACGACCAGCCCGGCTAGCTCAGTCGGTAGAGCATGAGACTCTTAATCTCAGGGTCGTGGGTTCGAGCCTCACGTTGGGCGGCTCTGTTGACTCTCTTTCTTCCCAAAAGGGTGGCGGGCTCCAGCGTGCCCATTCGCCGCGCAGGCTGAGTGGATTTTGCGAGCTCCGGAAACATCTTTCAAAACAGATGTCGCTGTTAGTGCGAGCAATTTTAATCCCTATCACTAACCCTAACCCTTGCTTTTACACCGGTGATCCGGCGGCAGCAAGCAACAGCGGCTGTCTCTGTGGCGCTACCTGGAGCAGGATCGTCTGTTTCCGCGGCCGTCTCCTCGTCCAATCGCCGATCTCGCCGTCCATTGTGAGAATGGACGAGAGCCAATCGCGTCACTCGCCGTCCATTGTGAGAATGGACGAGGCGCCAATCGCATCGCACGCGTTCCATTGTTGAGAGCCAATCGCGTTGCCGAATGAGAATGGACGCAGCCACCCACCGCGCTTAGCTTCATTCTAATTCATGTAAAAAATCAGACGAACGGAACATCTAATAACTTTTCAAAGTAAGTAATACATGTTTGCTTCTTTCTTCATATCTGTTTACAGTGTTCTCAATTGGTAACTCGTTACGTTTTCGTCCGTCGTTCATCCGTTTTTGTGTGTTCATAAACTTTTGACTCGCGACTTGTGAATGAAACAATGTTCCCACTAAACATTGGACGTCGGATAGACGTGCAGATCATGTCTATATTGGGTCCGTCGGTCCATGACCAATTCTGGATATCTATTCGACGTCCAAACTAGGTCCACTATTCGGACGTCCAACCATGACCCAACTTGGACGTCACTTTGACGTTCAACATTTGACCTAATCTGGCTTATTTTTTTGGACGTCATTTGGACGTCTATGGCAGTTGTGATATACACATTGGACGTCGGATAGACGTGCAGATCATGTCCATATTGGGTCCGTCGGTCGGACCAATTCTGGACATCTATTCAACGTCCAAACTAGGTCCACTATTTGGACGTCTATCCATGACCCAATTTAGACGTCATTTTGACGTTCAACATTTGATCTGGGTTTTTTTGGACGTCATTTGGACGTCTATGGCAGTTGCAGTAAATGTGTTTTACAAAATAGAACCTATTAACATGATTATACATACGAATACAGATTATTTATAAACAAACAAGATTTATTATCTGTATGACTATTTATTTATTTGGTAGTCCATATGTTTTTTTATTATTATTTTTATTTTTTTTACATTTTCCTGTTTTCCTTTAACAGTTTTTATTTTATTTAAAGTAGCCTATAATCAAGTTATTATTTTTTTATGTTATATATATAGCCTCATGGAGAGGGCGTCCGCCTCCCGTCCCGGAGACCCGTGTTCGAGACCTGCGCGGAGCAAGTGCGGAAGGACCTGTGTGTGAGGGGTTACATATACAGTGTGTATATATATATATAAATTTATTTATTTTATATAAAAAAAAAATCACTTTTGGAGTAGCCCTTATAAGGAGGTCCCACCAACGTCAACATTAGACGTGCGGTAGACGTCGAAAAAAGATGTCGCCTGGCGTCACAGAACAACCCCATCAATGGACGGAAATTGGACGTCCAAAAATGACATGGAAAAGACGTCACTACGACGTCACATTGCGCAGTGGGTTAGTTTGCCTCTAATCTTCCTTATTAAACTCCATTTACACGTTCTGAAGTTCAATTTAAATGGAAAAAAAAACGTGTTTCAGCTGTAAATGCAGTCATTCTTTATTACAGTTTACTGTGTTTTTACTATAGTGAATCGTAGTAACCATGTTGTGTTTTTGGCTGATCGATTACAACTGTATGAACACATGTCTTACTATAAATTAAAATCCGAATGAACAAAACAAACAAAACCCATTTTCCTTGTGTTTATCTTTATTTACCATGGTTTTACTATAGTGAGAGTGTAGTAATCATGTTTTGTTTTAATGAATTGCCTATAATCTCTCATTTTAAACACAGTTTGCCTGTAATCTTACTCATTAAACTAAATTTACTCGTTCTGAGGTTGGATTTATATTTCAGCTCTAAATGGTCATTCCTTATGACAATTCACCATGTTATTACCATAGTGAAAGCCTAGTTGTGTTTTTGGCTTATCGATTACAACTGTATGAACACAGTCTTACTATAAATTAAAATCTGAATGAACAAAAAAACGTTATGCTTGTGTTCGTCATTTACCATGGTTTTACTATAGTGAAAGTGAAGTAATCATGTTTTCTTTTCATGCCTTGCCTATAATATCACATATTAAACACAGTTTGCCTGTAATCTTACTTATTAAACTCAATATAAACAGTCTTACTATGAATAAAATCGTGAATGAAAAAATCACCATGGTTTTACTAATGTGAAAGTGAAGTGAAAGTGTGTTTGGTTTTCATGACTTGCCTAAAATCTCACATAAAACACCATTTGCCTGTAATTTTGCATAATAAACACATGTATTCTTTTTTTCAGTTTGATTTGGTTTTTAAAAATGTTTTGTTGTAGAAATAGTCATTTCTAATTAAAATGTAATGTGATTTTGCTATGTGTGACTGTAGTAATCAAGTTTTGTGTTTGCAGATGGATTACCATTTGTATAAACACAGATGCAAGTGCTACAAATAATAATTAAAATGAAAACGCAATGTTATATAGACATAAAGGGAGGGTAACACTTTATTTTACATTGTCATTAATACACGCTATATGTAGTTACTATAGCAATAACAGTAAATTATAAATAATTGGATGCAACTAACTATAAACCAAACAAAACACTAGTCTTACCCCTATAGTAACTGCATGTGGTAATTTAATATTCAAATACTTATATGCATAATTGTAGTTTAACACCTTTGAATAAAGTGTAACCTTGTTTTGCTTTATTAGTAATAAAATAATGTTTAATTGTTGTAATGGGTGCCATGATTTAGTTAGCTTGAATAGTAGGGGTGTAAATATTAATCGATTCGTATCGATGCATCGATTATGCAGCCGCCGATTCAATGCATCGATTCGTCCGCAAGAATATCGATTAATGTGTTTATTTTGCCGCCTGTTTGTTCACTTGTCTATTTTTAGAATCCGTTCCGACCTTTTACTGTCTATGGCTCCGACGTAAGCGTACTACCTACTCCTAAGCTGCGGGTGGCACTAACCTCACTGTCTTCTTCTTCACACGCCTTACTTTCGTTTCACAGTCCATCTATGATGTTGTTCATGTTCACAGACCTCACATTGTTGTCTGACTTTCAAGAGCGATGATTTTGAACTGATTTTGTGGATTAGTATTCTATTTGCAGTTCATCTACTGCAGAGGATGTGTGACCATTACCTCTTAATAAGATGCAAATTGTATTTTCAAAATGTAACCAATTTTGTATGAAAGAAACGGTGAATAGGCTAATTGGCAATAGTAGACATGCACTATAAGTTTTTTTTTTTATTATTACAATTTATCTGATTGCACTTTGTAGATGCAGTAACTTATATTTGCTGTTCTATTTGCAGTGCATTGAGCACAACTGCTTTAGTGGAACATACACATTATATGAATAGAATACTGTTTCTGTATTCTCAATAAAAGGCAAATTATTTACCATTTTTGTTGATTTATTTGAAACTTAATAGATATCATGTAAAAATATCTAATATTGAATCGAATCGGATCGAATCGCATCGTATCACAGGGAATTCTGAAGTATCAAAAATAATTGAATCATTGGCTTAAGACATCGGTATCGTATCGAATCGTCTTGAAGGCTCCGATTTACACCCCTATTGAATAGATATGATTGTATCATTATAAATAAATTAAAAACATTTGTGTAGTTGTCCAATACCTGCAAAATGCACATTACTAACTATTATTTTCCTATTATATTTAGATGAGCACTAAGCCAAAGAGCCACAAGGTCATGGGTGATGGCGAGTGGATGGCCAGGTTGAGGACTTTTGCCAGCTCTGGGGTTTGTCCGTCTGGAGGCAACAGACCAGCACCACGGCAGCGGAAGTGGTACAACCTCTACCAGAAGGTAAAGTTACCTGTATCTCATTGTAGAATATGTATGTGAACATTATTTGTCAAACATTTTTACACGTGACTGTTTAATGTTTTTGAAAGAAGTGACTTTTTAAGTCTGCATTTATTTGATCAAAAATACAGGAAAAAACAGCAAAATAGCTTGTACTGCATATTCGTATTTATTTTTTTGTTTATTAAATGAAAACTGATATGTTTTGCAGAATTCATTGATGAATAAAAAGTTAAAAGAACAGCATTAATTTCTCTAAAAAAAAAAAAACTTTTGAACAGTCCTGTATATCGTTAAAGAAGATTTTCTATTTGATTTCTAATGCTGTTCTTTATTGAACTTTTTATTCTTCAATGAATCCTGAAAAAAGTATTACAGGTTACATAAAAAATACATTAAGCAGCACAACTGTGTCCAACATTGGTCATAAATTAGCTAATTAGAATGATTTCTAAAATGATAGCTAAATATTCAGTGTTGATGGCAGAAATAATTTAAATTTAAAGTGTATGGAACTATAAATTTAAACTGTGATGACATTTTACAATATTACTGATGTTTTCTTTATTTTTATCAAATAAATGCAGGATCGATGAGCATAAGGCACTTCTTTCAAAAAACATTAAAAATAGTGATGTGTCCAAACTTTTGACTGATCCTGTATTTGTGTTTCCTTTTATTAAATTTTGTTTTGGTTTTTTATAGGAGAACTGCTTGGTGTTGACTACCTCCTGAGTCAGACTGGACAGCCCCTGGTAGTGGACCCTGACTCAGAAGAGACAGAGAACATGCTGGAGGATGTGGATGATTGAAGGCGAGGATGAAGAAGACGAGGGCTTCAGGGAGGACCAAACACTTGACATTACTGTGTCAAGTCTTACCGATGACCCAAGCTTCTCTCTGTCCTCCACTGTGCCTCCTTCACGCCAGGTGCCTCAGCATCTCCTGACGAGTCTGTGGTATGTAAATATCTTGTTGTATGCATGTATGTTATTGTGTTTCATGTAATATTGTTACATTTCTAGGAAAATATATATTTATATGTTTGTTTATTTTGTTCCACTTCACTGTACTCATAATGTTGTTCATTTCTGTTTTTTTTTCTTTATATTTTTTCTCCCAGGCTTTGGATAGTGCTGGTGTGCTGGACAAAGTGGACAGCCTTGTGGAGGGTCTTGTGGAGCTCAGTAATCAGCCATCTTTGGCTCTCACCAACCAGCAGGTCAGTTTCTCTACTTTTTCTTCTTGACCTGTCATATGTTAACACTACCACTTGTTTTGTTTTCTCATTTGCCATGTATTATATGCTCTCTCTGCTTAGGTGAGCAATATAGTTGGCAGAACCTGCTGGATTACGATAAGAAGAGAGTGATGTTTGCTGCCAGACACCAGAGTAGGCTGGACACAGGTTCACTCCAGGGGTGGAGAGCGTGAAGAGGCAGACATTCACCACCACTGCCCCACTTGCCCAGTGGCCAGATTGTTGTCGCCTGATAGAGACCATTTCAAGCTCTGTGCCATCCATAAGAGTCCAAAAAAGAAAGGGGATAAAGTTTAATTTATGTGTATTGTTTTGTGCTTTCTGTTCTTTATGCACTTGCAATGAAGGCACAAGTAGCATGGACATTTGAAAGTTTTATTTAAAAGTATAGTTTTGTTTTCTGTTCTTTTGCACTTGCAAAGAATGCACAGTAGTAATTAATATTTTAAAGTTTTATTCATTTGTATTGTTCTGTGCTTTCTGGGGGTTTTTTTTGGACTCACAAAGGCAAACAAGAGCCATTGTCATTTTAAAATTTTATTTATGTGTATTGGTCTGTGCTTTCTGTTCTTTTCACTTGCAATTAATGCACAAGAGCCATGGACATTAGATGGTTTTATTTATATGTATAGTTCTGTTTTCTGTTCTTTTGCACTTGCAAAGAATGCACCGGAGTCATGGACAATAGAAAGTATTATTAAGAGGTATTATTCGGTGTTCTGCACATGCAACATAACTATAAGAATAAAAATGTAAAAAATAAAAGAATAATGAATAATTGGCTATGACTGATTGAAAAATAAAACTTTGGTCATGATTAAATAACTCTTTTTGTATGTCTTTGTTACAGTATCATTAAACGGTTATAGGCCCTTTTAAAAATGTTGATAAATTTGGGGATTATTTCATAAATAAATTGACTATTTTTTGTACTATAAGTTTTAGAACATAACTACAGCAGCAATATATTTAAACTAAAAGTGCAAAAACTCAGAACTGTGAATAAAATATCAATAATCAGTAATATAAATCTAATAAAGTATTAATTTGTCATTTCAGAAATTATTTCATCCATTTGGACATCATTTATGTGATAATTACTGATAAATAAATCATTCAGTAAACACTTCAATGTATGGCAACACTGTAATATGAACTGGAAAGCTTGTGATCATCCTTACTCCCGTATAAATGTACAGAAAAATAGAGAAAACATTTTTTTTCAGATAATTTATTGTAAATATACACTCCAAAAACATTGCTTTGAAGGACAAAGAGATAAAATTTCCTTTCATTTCTTTTCTCCTCATTTTTTTCCTTTTTTCTTTTTTTTTTCTTTCTTTTTCTCTTTTTCCCCCTTCTTCCTCCTCCTTCCTTTTCTTCCCCCCCCTTAACAGACTATTGTTCCCCAGCTTGGCGCAATCGGTTAGCGCGTTCGGCTGTTAACCGAAAGGTTGGTGGTTCGAGCCCACCCAGGGACGTGTGAAATGCCGGAGTTTTGCACGCGCGTCAGGTGTCCACTAACGCCTATGCCATTCTTAGGGTTGCGAGGCACAGCTTTCTCAGGGCGTTTATCTTGTGCACCTTCAATAAGCTGGCTTGTTTTAAAAGAACTCAGCGGCGGGCATTTGGTGAACATTTTCACCAGCTCGAGTAGTTTGCTGTGGCATGTGGATGCCTTCTTTACTGATGATCTGTCTCTCTGGAGGCTTGTTGAGAAAGATAGTCTTGCTTCGTTTTGTTTCCTTTTATTGGCAGGGCTGGTTGTTGGCCCTCGTCAAAGAGGTGTCCACCGATCATAGCGTGCCGGAGCCAGAAGACTTGTTGTTTTGTCAATATGTTCTCAAGACTTTGCGGCAGGTATCAATAAACTACAGCACAATCACAGCTCGCCGCTACCCATCGTAAACAGGTTGGGCCTGTCTGTTCCGGTGGGCTCTCAGTGGTGCTAAAGCATCAAATGAAGAGGATGGGATTCGAACCCACACAAACCAAGGCGTGCCGAGCACAACGGACTAGCCTTGCATCGCCTTAACCACTCGACCACCTTTTGTTTTGCGCGGTCCTTTTGTTTAACACTCCCGATTCAGACCACCAGCTCATTAGTAGAGCGCTCAGTGAACTGGACTGAGTGTGTCAGATAGGGAAGACACACAAAAATTGCAGAGTGGGGTCCCCAGGACCGAGGATCACTGCTAAATGTACCGAACGACGAGGATGGGATTCGAACCCACGCGTGCAGAGCACAATGGATTAGCAGTCCATCGCCTTAACCACTCGGCCACCTCGTCGTATTACGTGCCGTCTTTTATTTAGCACTCCCGATTCAGATCATCAGCTCATTAGTAGAGAACTCAAAGAACTGAACTGAGTGTGTTAGATAAGGAGGACACACAAAAAGTTCAGCATGGGGTCCCCAGGACCTAGATTAAGGTCCAGTGCTAAAGGAACCGAACGACAAGGATGGGATTAGCAGTCCATCGCCTTAACCACTCGGCCTCCCCGCCCCCTTGCTGACTGAGAGAGGCCATGCTGCGGACCTTTTCAGCTGCTGCTGCTGTGCTTTCAGCAGGCTGTTTTGAGCACAGAGGGAATAGTGAATGAGCCGTCTTTTACACACCTCTAATCTGTTCCGTAGAAACACGGTGCAGCAACCCGTGCCAGGAGACTGTTTGTGCGGCAGTTTAAAGCTTACTACCACCTTGTCGGTTCACATCCACGTAGGTGCCTGCAAAGGTCACAACCGTCGCCGGCATTCTTTCGCAGAGGCAATATTGTAGCCTATGAGGTTTATCCGAGGCGCGATCATTGCTGGTTGAAAACTTTACCCAATACCCCGCCAGGATGACTTGAAATACAGTCAGCTTTGGCAATTTTTGCTAGCCTCTCTGGAGGCTTAGAGTATTGTTGAGAAAAAATAGCCTGGTTTCGTTTCTCGTCGAAAAGGTGTCTGCTGATGATTGAGCGCCAGAGCCAGAAGGCTTGTTGTTTTGTAAATATGTCCTCAAGACGGGTATCATTAAACTGCAGCGCAATTACAGCTCACCGTTACCCATCGTAAACAGGTTGGGCCTGGCTGGTCCGGTGGGCTCTCAGTGGCGCTAAAGCTTCCAGTGCATGTCGAGCACAATGTATTAGCCTTCCACCGCCTTACCCGCTGGACCACCTCGTCATCTTGCGTGGTTTCTTTGTTTAACACTCCTGAACCATGTGCATGTGGATGCCTTCTTCGTCTTTTGTTTCAGCCGCCGAGGGCCTGTTTTCCACTGAGGCCCTGTGTCAAACTCCCTATGAGACACAATCGAACGTTAGTAGTAACCTCCGATTACGGCCGAATGTGGATTCTGCTCGGACGATGGGGCACCGGTACATCCTTTGTAGCTTTGGCTTGTTAGCCAAACGCTACAGCAGTTTGCCATTTCCCATGAAATCATCCTTGATTTCCTTAAGAAAGGTGCCCCAAATTGGTGGAAAATCACATCTCAACCATACGCTGTCCAAAGCATTGACCCGCCTTCACGCGGCAAAACAGAACGTGTTGTTGGCCCGCACTGCTGGGTCAAACTGCGCTTCCCAAAAACAGATTGGGTCAAAACCGACAGAAGAAAACTCTAAGCCTGCTCTAAGCCCTACCCACGGGG
>NC_133362.1:72667917-72776023 GCF_049309525.1 Garra rufa
GCCACCTTTTGACAAAAGTTGGAGGGTTAGTTGTAGCTACAGACATCAAACTTGGTCGGTATATTGGTCTCATCAAGCCGGACAACTTTCTAATTTACACCTATTAGCTACGACCAACAGGAAGTCAGCTATTTTGATTTGAATGTGGATTTTTGGAAAAATATAGCTGTGAATAAATTCATATCACTCATAGCAGAATCAGACAGTGCACACCAAACTTTGTCAACATGATGCCAAGATACTGAAGATGTTAAATTGTGAACGGCTTTGGGATATCTTGAATGGTGTTGATGTGGTGATTTATGAAAGTAACAGTAAAAAAGATGAAGAGTTATTTCCATATATCTTTAAATTGCATTATTCTAACTCATCAAAACCTTTTACATATAAAGAACAAGAAATTCTTAGGAAATACGTGTAGTTTCAAAATTTTATCATGCTCAGAGGCCCCAAAAACATTAAAAGTGTCATATAAATTTGTCAGATTAAAGCTCTAGTACCAGGGATGAACACTAGAGGTCCTCATAAGATAAGGAATCGTTTGACCTCTAATGCTATTTAGCTCATTCTCAGTGTATAAGAATGAAAATAATCCATAGAATCAGTTGATATATACTGTACTGTCAATGTACTTTTACATAATTATTTTGTATAGGTGCTTAAAGAGCATTAAAATCTTTTTTTAATCTTTTAAGGAAAAATTATATGATTTATATACATATATACACTCTCACTGATAGAATAAAAAATCTTATAGGTATGACACTTTACTGCTCAGTTCACTTAATTAGAATGAGAAACAAATACATCAACTAAGTTAATATGTATTTATTTTTAATATATTTGTTTATAATTATTTCACAGATGCTTATAGATCATTAAAATAATATTTAAAAATGGTTGTAGATCATAAAACATGGTAACTATTTAAAATAGGGTCTCTTTTGTTAACAATGGTTAATGAACTAACAAACACGAACGAACAACAATATATTTGTACTCGATTTTCTTCAAACTTCATCAGAATAATGTAAAAACACGGCCGACGAGAGATGCATCAAATGCTGTTGCCATGGCAAATAAATAAAAATAAAAAATACATTCAAATATTTGTTTCCTGTGTTTTTAAGGCAGATAGCGTGCTTAGAATTTCATTTTCCATTTTCAATTTTCAATGATTTATTATATATTTAAAGTGCAGCATCCTAACTCTTTGAATCTTTTTTCATACAAATAACTATTCATTCTGATCAAACACAGTTCATTTCATAATTTTACAAAACTCCACGAATGAAAGAAAATTAAAAAACATATCTGATCTCACTCTGCTCTGCACTCTATATGTGTGTTTGTGTGGTAAGTGGCTGAGTGTAAGGAGGGGGGATGGGTGGTATGAGAAAGAATCAGAGAGGAGGAGAGACAGTTAGGGTTAGTCCAAAGGGTTACTGTGAATGCATGTGCCAACTGGGCACCGTTTTCCTGATGCTATCGGGATGGCGACTGCACAGACGGCGAGGGCCCGTTCATCGCTGCTTGCAGATTTAATTTATTTATTAGGGCCCGAGCCCAAAAGGGCGAAGGCCCTATTGTTTTTCTAAGGATTATTAGGGCCCGAGCCCAAAAGGGCGAAGGCCCTATTGTTTTTCCAAGGATTATTATTAGGGCCCGAGCCCAAAAGGGCGAAGGCCCTATTGTTTTTCTAAGGATTATTATTAGGGCCCGAGCCCAAAAGGGCGAAGGCCCTATTGTTTTTCTAAGGATTATTATTATTATTATTTTTTTTTTTTTTCAATGTTTTGGGGGATTTTGGGGACCTTATCATACACGAAAACTCTTGAAACTTTGCACACACATTGGAACCTGCGGCCATCAGGGCCGGACAGACTTTGACATGGGGGGGTCACCTGGGGGGGGCATGGCACAGTGTTAAAAATTGGGACTTTTAAAGGGCTCTGGAGCGCACAACGGTTGACCTACAGTCACCAAAATTCATACACATATAGACCTCATCGGGCCGAACAAATTTCACATTCATAGTCCGTGCTTCGCCAAACAGGAAGTCGGCTGTTCAGGGATGTCTTAAAAGTGCATGCAATGGAATTTGAAATACTCCTACTAGGCCTTTCCACCGATGGCCACCAAAGTCGGTCAGCATGATCTCAAGACATTGGGGATGCAAAATTGCCAGGGGATTTTTGATATCTCGAACGGTTTGACCGTGACGGGGCGACAAATTTATGGCGAGAAATGAGAAACAGGAAGTGCCTAATAACTTTGGCATACTTTGTCTGATTTTGACCAAACTTCAGCAGTTTGTTCGTCGTCTGATGCCGATCACAGAGATGTGACTATTATGAGTCAAAGTTATAGCACCACCAACTGGCAGCAGAAAGCGAGACGTTTTTGAAACGCTTTAAACTCAGCCTCTTAATTTTACTCAATTTGCTTCAAACTTCATCACAATAATGTCAAAACACGACCGATTAGAATCTGTGAAGTGCGTTATCCATAACTTTTATCATGTTGCCATGGCAACGTGTCAAACTTTAACTTTAGTTTTTTGTGTTTTTGAGACACTTAGAATGCTTAGAATTTCATGAAACTCAACACACACATCTGTATTAATGACAGTTAAACACTGATAAAAGCCCATAAATGGGCGTGGAGCAGGCGCTCCATAGCGCCACCTTTTGACAAAAGTTGGGGGGTTACTTTGTCCTGCAGTCACCAAACTCGGTACATATATTGGACTCATCAAGCCGGACAACTTTCTAATTTACACCCATTAGCTACGACCAACAGGAAGTCAGCTATTTTTAGTTAAATATGGATTTTTGGAAAAATCAAGCTGTGGAATTTGAAATACTACTCCTAGACCTTTCCACCGATGGCCACCAAACTCGGTCAGCATGATCTCAAGATATTGGGAATGCAAAATTGCCAGGGGATTTTTGGTATCTCGAACGGTTTGGCCGTGGCAGGGCGACAAAATATGGCGAGAAATGAGAAACAGGAAGTGTCTAATAATTTTGACACACTTTATCTGATTTTGACCAAACTTTAGCAGTTTGTTCGTCATATGATACCGATCACAGAGATGTGACTATTATGAGGCAAAGTTATAGCGCCACCAACTGGCAGCAGGAAGTGTGTTGCTTGCAAAACGCTTTTAAATCAACCTCTTAATTTTACTCAATTTGCTTCAAATTTCATCAGAATAATATCAAAACACGGCCGATGAGAATCTGTGAAGGGGTCCTTGATACATCAAACGCTGTTGCCATGGCAACGTGTCAAACTTTTACATTTGTTTCCTGTGTTTTTAAATATAGCTGTGAATAAATTCATATCACTCATAGCAGAATCAGACATCTCACACCAAACTTTGTCAACATGATGCCAAGATACTGAAGATGCTAAATTGTGAACGGCTTTGGGATATCTTGAATGGTGTTGATGTGGTGATTTATGAAAGTAACAGTAAAAAAGATTAAGAGTAAGAGTGATCTTCATATATCTTTAAATTGCATTATTCTAACTCATCAAAACTTTTTAACTTATAAAGAACAAGGCATTCTTAGGGAATCTGAGTAGTTTCAAAATGTTATCATGCTCAGAGGCCCCAAAAACATTATAAACGTGTAATATATGTTTGTCCTTTTAAGGCTCTAATACCAGGAATGAACACTAGAGGTCCTCATAAGATAAGGAATCATTTGCCCTTTAATGCTATTTAGCTCATTCTCAGTGAATAAGAATGACAATAATCCATAGAATCAGTTGATATTTACTGTATTGTCAGTGTACTTTTACATAATTATTTTGTATAGGTGCTTAAAGAGCATTAAAATCTTTTTTTAATCTTTTAAGGAAAAATTATATGATTTATATACATATATACAATCTCACTGATAGAACAAAAAATCTTTTAAGTATGACACTATACTGCTCAGGTCACTTAATTAGAACGAGAAACAAATACATCAACTAAGTTAATATGTATTTATTTTTAATATATTTGTTTATAATTATTTCACAGATGCTTATAGATCATTAAAATAATATTTAAAAATGGTTGTAGAACATAAAACATGGTAACTATTTAAAATAGGGTCTCTTTTGTTAACAATGGTTAATGAACTTACAAACACGAACGAACAATGAACAATTTATTTGTACTCGATTTTCTTCAAACTACATCAGAATAATGTAAAAACACAGCCGATGAGAGTCTGTAAAGGCGTCCCTGATGCATCAAATGCTGTTGCCATGGCAAATAAATAAAAATAAAAAATACATTCAAATATTTGTTTCCTTTGTTTTTGAGGCAGATAGCGTGCTTAGAATTTCATTTTCCATTTTCAATGATTTATTATATATTTAAAGTGCAGCTTCCTAACTCTTTGAAAATTTTTTCATAGAAATAACTATTCATTCTGATCAAACACAGTTCATTTCATAATTATACAAAACTCCACAAATGAAAAAATAAAAAATAAATATCTGATCTCACACTGCTCTGCACTCTATGTGTGTGTTTGTGTGGTAAGTGGCTGAGTGTAAGGAGGGGGGATGGGTGGTAAGAGAAAGAGTCAGAGAGGAGGAGAGACAGTAAGGGTTAGTCCAAAGGGTTACTGTGAATGCATGTGCCAACTGGGCACCGTTTTCCTGATGCTATCGGGATGGCGACTGCACAGACGGCGAGGGCCCGGTCATCGCTGCTTGCAGCTTTAATTATTATTATTATTTTTTTTTTTCAATGTTTTGGGGGATTTCGGGGGCCTTAACATACACGAAAACTCTTGAAACTTTGCACACACATTGGAACCTGCGGCCATCAGGGCCGGACAGACTTTGACATGGGGGGGTCACCTGGGGGGGGCATGGCACAGCGTTAAAAATTGCGACTTTTAAAGGGCTCTGGAGAGCACAACGGTTGACCTACAGTCACCAAAATTCATACACATATAGACCTCATCGGGCCGAACAAATTTCACACTCATAGTCCGTGCTTCGCCAAACAGGAAGTCGGCTGTTCAGGGATGTCTAAAAAGTGCATGCAATGGAATTTGAAATACTCCTACTAGGCCTTTCCACCGATGGCCACCAAACTCGGTCAGCATGATCTCAAGACATTGGGGATGCAAAATTGCCAGGGGATTTTTGATATCTCGAACGGTTTGACCGTGACGGGGCGACAAATTTATGGCGAGAAATGAGAAACAGGAAGTGCCTAATAACTTTGGCATACTTTGTCTGATTTTGACCAAACTTCAGCAGTTTGTTCGTCGTCTGATGCCGATCACAGAGATGTGACTATTATGAGTCAAAGTTATAGCGCCACCAACTGGCAGCAGAAAGCGTGACGTTTTTGAAACGCTTTAAACTCAGCCTCTTAATTTTACTCAATTTGCTTCAAACTTCATCCCAATAATGTCAAAACACGACCGATAAGAATCTGTGAAGGGCGTTATCCATAACTTTTATCATGTTGCCATGGCAACGTGTCAAACTTTACCTTTAGTTTTTTGTGTTTTTGAGACACTTAAAATGCTTAGAATTTCATGAAACTCAACACACACATCTGTATTAATGACAGTTAAACACTGATAAAAGCCCATAAATGGGCGTGGAGCAGGCGCTCCATAGCGCCACCTTTTGACAAAAGTTGGGGGGTTACTTTGTCCTACAGTCACCAAACTCGGTACATATATTGGACTCATCAATCCGGACAACTTTCTAATTTACACCCATTAGCTACGACCAACAGGAAGTCAGCTATTTTTAGTTAAATATGGATTTTTGGAAAAATCAAGCTGTGGAATTTGAAATACTACTCCTAGACCTTTCCACCGATGGCCACCAAACTCGGTCAGCATGATCTCAAGATATTGGGAATGCAAAATTGCCAGGGGATTTTTGGTATCTCGAACGGTTTGGCCGTGGCAGGGCTACAAATTATGGCGAGAAATGAGAAACAGGAAGTGTCTAATAATTTTGACACACTTTATCTGATTTTGACCAAACTTTAGCAGTTTGTTCGTCGTATGATACCGATCACAGAGATGTGACTATTATGAGTCAAAGTTATAGCGCCACCAACTGGCAGCAGGAAGTGTGTTGCTTGCAAAACGCTTTTAAATCAACCTCTTAATTTTACTCAATTTGCTTCAAATTTCATCAGAATAATATCAAAACACGGCCGATGAGAATCTGTGAAGGGGTCCTTGATACATCAAACGCTGTTGCCATGGCAACGTGTCAAACTTATACATTTGTTTCCTGTGTTTTTAAATATAGCTGTGAATAAATTCATATCACTCATAGCAGAATCAGACATCTCACACCAAACTTTGTCAACATGATGCCAAGATACTGAAGATGCTAAATTGTGAACGGCTTTGGGATATCTTGAATGGTGTTGATGTGGTGATTTATGAAAGTAACAATAAAAAAGATGAAGAGTTATTTTCATATATCTTTAAATTGCATTATTCTAACTCATCAAAACTTTTTAACTTATAAAGAAAAACAAGACATTCTTAGGGAATCTGAGTATATATATGAAAATATATATGTTATCATGCTCAGAGGCCCCAAAAACATTAAAAGTGTCACATAAATTTGTCAGATTAAAGCTCTAATACCAGGGATGAACACTAGAGGTCCTCATAAGATAAGGAATCGTTTGACCTCTAATGCTATTTAGCTCATTCTCAGTGTATAAGAATGAAAATAATCCATAGAATCAGTTGATATAGACTGTACTGTCAGTGTACTTTTACATAATTATTTTGTATAGGTGCTTAAAGAGCATTAAAATCTTTTTTAATCTTTTAAGGAAAAATTATATGATTTATATACATATATACAATCTCACTGATAGAATAAAAAATCTTATAAGTATGACACTTTACTGCTCAGTTCACTTAATTAGAATGAGAAACAAATACATCAACTAAGTTAATATGTATTTATTTTTAATATATTTGTTTATAATTATTTCACAGATGCTTATAGATCATTAAAATAATATTTAAAAATGGATGTAGATCATAAAACATGGTAACTATTTAAAATAGGGTCTCTTTTGTTAACATTGGTTAATGAACTAACACACGAACGAACAACGAACAATATATTTGTACTCGATTTTCTTCAAACTTCATCAGAATGATGTAAAAACACGGCCGATGAGAGTCTGTAAAGGCATTCCTGATGCATCAAATGCTGTTGCCATGGCAAATAAATAAAAATACAAAATACATTCAAATATTTGTTTCCTTTATTTTCAATTTTCAATTTTCAATGATTTATTATATATTTAAAGTGCAGCATCCTAACTCTTTGAAACTTTTTTCATACAAATAACTATTCATTCTGATTAAACACAGTTCATTTCATAATTATACAAAACTCCACGAATGAAAGAAAATTAAAAAACAAATCTGATCTCACTCTGCTCTGCACTCTATGTGTGTGTTTGTGTGGTAAGTGGCTGAGTGTAAGGAGGTGGGATGGGTGGTAAGAGAAAGAGTCAGACAGGAGGAGAGACAGTTAGGGTTAGTCCAAAGGGTTATTGTGAATGCATGTGCCAACTGGGCACCGTTTTCCTGATGCTATCGTGATGGCAACTGCCAGACGGCGAGGGCCCGGTCAACGCTGCTTGCAGCTTTAATTTTTTATTTTTTTTTTTTTTGTTAACCTTCCGGGCACTTAAGGGGGTCTTAACATGCTCAAAAACTCTTGAAAATTTGCACACATGTCGGAATCTGCGGCCATCAGGACGTCACAGAGGCTGGTACCGGGGCGTGGCAAGGGGACTCTACAGCGCCCCCTGGAATTTTTAGGGCCATATAGCACACATACTTGAACGTACACATATGAAACTCGGTACACATATAGAACTCATTGAGCTGAACAACTTTTGTACTCTATGTCATTTTCTTAACGCAACAGGAAGTGAGATATTTAGGGCTGTTTAAAAAGCGCATGCTCTGGAATTTAACGTACTCCTCCCAGGATTTCCATACGATTGTCACCAAACTCGGTCAGCATGATCTCAAGACATTGGGGACGCTAAATTGCGAGGGGATTTTTGATATCTCGAACGGTTTGGCCGTGGCAAGGCGACAAAGTTATGGCGAGAAATGAGAAACAGGAAGTGTCTAATAACTGTTGCACACATTGCCTGATTCTGATGAAACTTCACCAGATTGTTCGTTGTATGATGCCGATTCCATAAATGTGACTATTATGAGTCAAAGTTATAGCGCCACCAACTGGTAGCAGGAAGCGTGTCATTTTCAAAATGCGTTGAAATCAGCCTCTTAATTTTACTTGATTTTCTTCAAACTTCATCAAAATAATGTCAAAACACGGCCGATAAGAATATGTAAAGGGTACGATGATAAATCAAATGCTGTTGCCATGGCAACGTGTTAAACTTTAAAATTAGATTCCTGTCTTTTCGAAGCAGATAACATGCTTAGAATTTCATGAAACTCAACACACACATCAATATTAATGATAGTTAGACACTGGCAAAAGGTCATAAATGGGCGTGGAGCAGGCACTCTATAGCGCCATCTTTTGACAAAAGTTGGGGGGTTAGTTTTTCCTACAGTCACCAAACTCTGTACATATATTGTTCTCATCAATCTGGACAACTTTCTAAATCAAACTCATTAGCTAAGACCAACAGGAAGCCGGCTATTTTGATTTGAATGTGGATTTTTGGAAAAATCAGGCTGTAAACAAATTCACACTCCTTCTAAGAATAACAAGGTATTCACACCAAACTTTTTTAACATGAAGAGAAGATTCTGAAGATGTTAAATTGCGAGCGGATTTGGGATATCTTGAACGGTGTTGACGTGGTGATTTTTTAAAAAGCATAACCCTAATTTTTTATATCTTTAAAGTGCAGCATCCAAACTCTTTAAAACTTTTTTCACACAGAGATCTAATCATTATGAGCAAGTGCTGGTAATATCATAGTTATTCAAGCTTCTATGAATTAAAGAAAATTAAAAAAAGAAATCAGTAAACTGTTGTCACTGGGCTGACAGTCTGTGTTGACACTAAGAGTGACTGAAGGGGGGAGGGGTGAAAGGGAGAGAGACCAGTGGAACATGCTGTTTTGCTTAAGACCATCTTTGAGGAAGATGCAATTTGCACATTGCACATTGCTGTAGTTTAATCTGCATAAATAAGTCTGAACTTTGAGAGTCTGATCTTTGAGAAAATATAAAGGGTCACGAACTCTTTCATTCTTTGTATATTGCAGTTGTTGTTTTTTATTTATTTTTTACTGAACTGTACCATGAACTTGTCCTATTCAGTCACATAGCAAAAGATTAAGAAAAATACAGCTTTTTAGCATGAGCGATTTATCTTCATTGATAGACATTTATTTTCATAATTAAAATTTTTGATTCAATAAAAAAAAAACACTAACAATTTCAAGACAAACTTTGACAACAAAACAAACTTTGCTGTTATCTGTTCAAAACATCTGAAAATTGTACCATTTTAAGATGAGTTATATTTATATATCGCCCCATTACAATACCCAACTTGATTTTTAAAGATATTTTGAAAGAATGAAGCGTTTATTGAGCACTTTATTGTGTATTGTTGTATACCCACATGAACTGTTCATGTTCATGTTAATTCACAGTACATACACTATGTTAAAAGATACTAATTTACCTTTAAACAATATATGAGTACTTTTTTAGGTTAATATTAATTAACATTAATAAATGCTATTTATTATTGTTCATGTTAACAATGTTAACAAATGAAACTGGATGGTAAAGTTGTATATTTAGTGTGTATTTGTCTGTGTGTTGATTTAAAAATGTAACCCTTTCATTTCTGTAAACTTTAAATCCAAACTGGCAGAGGGTTACTGTGAATGCATGTGCCAACTGGGCACCGTTTTCCTAATTGATTCTTAGTTATGTAGCGCTTAAGAGTGATGTCTTATAACAGGAGTCACCTGCAAAGCAATGTCCACACACAAATGGAACAGATAGGTAACGATGACATTTAAGCAGAAGTGGTGGACGTAAAGCAAGCAATAATAACATTTTGTTATCATCATGAATTACATCTTCTTATCATCATCCTCAGAATATAGGGAAAATGTTCCCTATATTGTGAACGGCTTTGGGATATCTTGAACGGTGTTGATGTGGTGATTTATGAAAGTAACAATAAAAAAGATGAAGAGTTATTTTCATATATCTTTAAATTGCATTATTCTTACTCATCAAAACTTTTTACATATAAAGAACAAGAAATTCTTAGGAAATACGTGTAGTTTCAAAATGTTATCATGCTCAGAGGCCCCAAAAACATTAAAAGTGTCAAATAAATTCGTCAGATTAAAGCTCTAATACCAGGGATGAACACTAGAGGTCCTCATAAGATAAGGAATCGTTTGACCTCTAATGCTATTTAGCTCATTGTCAGTGTATAAGAATGACAATAATCCATAGAATCAGTTGATATGTACTGTACTGTCAGTGTAATTTTACATAATTATTTTGTATAGGTGCTTAAAGAGCATTAAAATATTTTTTTTATCTTTTAAGGAAAAATTATGTGATTTAAATACATATATACACTCTCACTGATAGAACAAAGTATCTTATAAGTATGACACTATACTGCTCAGGTCACTTAATTAGAATGAGAAACAAATACAAAAAGGCCAAAAAGTCAACTAAGTTAATATGTATTTATTTTCAATATATTTGTTTATAATTATTTCACAGATGCTTATAGACTATTAAAATAATATTTAAAAATGCTTGTAGACCATAAAACATGGTAACTATTTAAAATAGGGTCCAATACCTACAAAAAAGCCTCTTGGAGCAAAATTTGACACCCAACAGGAAGTCGGTTATTTTTAATTTTCTCAGCAAATTTAGTCATTTTTGCCATTTTCAGGCCTCGTACTTGAACGAACTCCTCCTAGAGATTTATCCGGATTAACGCCAAATTTGCTGAGTGTAATCTAAAGCACTTTGTGACGTTAAATTGCAAAGATCTAGAGTTTTCATTGGAGGGCGTGTCCATAGCGGTCTCGCAAATTTCGATGTTTCGCCATGAAAAAGGAAGTTTCTATAACTCAGGCATACAATGTCCGATCTGTCCCAAACTTCACATGTGTGATAACACTCCTGACCTGAAGACATCTACATTCCCATATTCAGTTATAGTCATAGCGCCACCTGCTGGCAACAGGAAGTGTCATGCTGTACTCTACAACAAACTCCTCCAAGAGATTTATACAGATCAACACTAAAATCGGTCCGTCTAATAAAAAGGCTTTAGTGATGTTAAATTGCGAAGATCTTGAGTTTTCGTTGAAGGGCGTGTCCGTGGTGGCCTGACAAAGTTTGATGTTTGGTCATGGACATAGAAGTTGTTATAACTCAGCCATAAAATGTCCAATCTGCCTCAAACTTCACATGTTTGATAAGAGTCCTGGCCTGAAGACATCTTAAGGCCAATATTCAGATATTATCATAGCGCCACCTATTGACAGCAGGATATATCATATCTTGCACTAACTTAAACATACCAAGGTCAATCTGCACCAGACTTCATATGTTTGATGAAAGTGCTGGCCTGAACACATCTACATGTCAATAATCAGTTACAGGCATAGCGCCACCAGCTGGCAGCAGGAGGTTTGGCACATTTAAGTGACTTTGATCTATTTTTCCTACATTTACTGTTTTAAAAGCATAATGCCCACCGTTTGCTGTTTTCCTAAAGCCACCGGTCGGCGGTGAGCCCGGGTGCGAGGGCCCGTTCATCGCTGCTTGCAGCTTTAATTATTATTTTTTTTTTTCAATGTTTTGGGGGATTTCGGGGCCCTTAACATACACGAAAACTCTTGAAAATTTGCACACACATTGGAACCTGCGGCCATCAGGGCCGGACAGACTTTGACATGGGGGGGTCACCTGGGGGGGGGCGTGGCACAGCGTTAAAAATTGCGACTTTTGAGGGACTCTGGAGCGCACACCAATTGATCTACAGTCACCAAAATTCATACACGTATAGACCTCATCGGGCCGAACAACTTCCGTGCTCACAGTCCGTGCTTCACCAAACAGGAAGTCAGCTATTCAGGGATGTCTAAAAAGCGCATGCAATGGAATTTGAAATACTCCTCCTAGACCTTTCCACCGATGGCCACCAAACTCGGTCAGCATGATCTCAAGACATTGGGGACGCAAAATTGCCAGGGGATTTTTGATATCTCGAACGGTTTGGCCGTGGCGGGGCGACAAAGTTATGGCGAGAAATGAGAAACAGGAAGTGTCTAATAACTTTAACACACTTTGTCTGATTTTGACCAAACTTCAGCAGTTTGTTCATCTTATGATGCCGATCACAGAGATGTGACTATTAGGAGTCAAAGTTATAGCGCCACCAACTGGCAGCACAAAGCGCAACGTTTTCTAAATGTTTTTAAATCAACCTCTTAATTTTACTCAATTTGCTTCAAACTTCATCTCAATAATGTTGAAACATGGCCAATCAGAATCTGTGAATTGCATTATCGATAACTTTTAACATGTTGCCATGGCAACGTGTCAAACTTTAACTTTAGCTTTTTGTGTTTTGGAGCCACTTAAAATACTCAGAATTTCATGAAACTTCACACACACATCTGTATTAATGATATTTAGACACTGATAAAAGCCCATAAATGGGCGTGGAGCAGGCGCTCCATAGCGCCACCTTTTGACAAAAGTTGGGGGTTTAGTTTGTCCTACAGTCACCAAACTCGGTACATATATTGATCTCATCAAGCCAGAAACATTTCTAATTTACACCCATTAGCTACGATCGACAGGAAGTCGGCTATTTTGATTTGAATGTGGATATTTGGAAAAATCAGGCTGTGGAATTTTATATACTTCTCTCGGGAAAACCAACCAATTCACACCAAACTTTTTTGACATGATGCCAACATTCTGAAGATGCTAAATTGCGAGCAGATTTAGGATATCTTGAACGGTGTTGATGTGGTGATTGATTGAAATCGGAGTAAAAAAAGATAGCCGTAATTTTATTATATCTTTAAAGTGCAACATCCAAAGTCTTTGAAACTTTTTTCATACAGACTACTAGACATTCTGATCAGACACAGTTCATTTCATAATTATACAAAGATCTATGAATTAATGAAAATTAAAAAACAAATCTGATCCCTCTCTGCTCTGCACTTATGTGTGTGCGTGGTAAGTGGGTGTGTGTTTTTTGAGTGTTAGGGTGAGAGTGGGGAGGGGGGATGGGTGGAAAGAGAGAGTCAGAGAGGAGGAGATAGAAGGGAATATTTAAACTCTTGGTTGTTTATTCATTAGAATGTGAATTAGGGCTGGGTATTGTGACCAATTTGGCAATTCGATTCGATTCTTATTTTTATGGTTTCGATTCGATTCAATTCGATTCGATATCAATATTTCATTTAAAATGTTAGTTTTGCAGACATGGGATCCATATTTTGATATAAATGCTGGTAACTTAAAACTCCCCTACTTAAGTTTATTACTGAAATACACATCTACATTAATAATAGGGTGCACACAGTTGTTTATTTTAAACAACTCTTATTTTAAATGAATACTGTAACAAGAAGTCATAAATATGAGCATCCAATGTACACCATGTAAACAAACTGCAAAATGCACATTACTGTAAAAAAAATAAAAAGACTAAATGTGCAACAGTGAAATCTATTAAGAACTTCAAACATGTTTAAGAAATAAAACATTTTTCTAAATTCAAATCAGGCCCATCATAAAGCCCTTGTCTGCATATACAAAACATTATAACTGTCCATAAAACTAACAGTTCTTAACTACAGCCTAATCATTTTTGATCACCAGATTTTTTTGCAAAAAATTTACACCCATTAGCTACGACCAACAGGAAGTCAGCTATTTTGATTTGAATGTGGATTTTTGGAAAAATATAGCTGTGAATAAATTCATATCACTCATAGCAGAATCAGACAGTGCACACCAAACTTTGTCAACATGATGCCAAGATACTGAAGATGTTAAAATGTGAACGGCTTTGGGATATCTTGAACGGTGTTGATGTGGTGATTTATGAAAGTAACAGTAAAAAAAGATGGAGAGTTATTTCCATATATCTTTAAATTGCATTATTCTAACTCATCAAAAATTTTTACATATAAAGAACAAGAAATTCTTAGGAAATACGTGTAGTTTCAAAATGTTATCATGCTCAGAGGCTCCAAAAACATTAAAAGTGTCATATAAATTTGTCAGATTAAAGCTCTAGTACCAGGGATGAACACTAGAGGTCCTCATAAGATAAGGAATCGTTTGAACTATAATGCTATTTAGCTCATTCTCAGTGTATAAGAATGAAAATAATCCATAGAATCAGTTGATATATACTGTACTGTCAGTGTACTTTTACATAATTATTTTGTATAGGTGCTTAAAGAGCATTAAAATCTTTTTTTTAATCTTTTAAGGAAAACTTATATGATTTATATACATATATACAATCTCACTGATAGAATAAAAAAATCTTATAAGTATGACACTATACTGCTCAGTTCACTTAATTAGAATGGGAAACAAATACATCAACTATGTTAATATGTATTTATTTTTAATATATTTGTTTATAATTATTTCACAGATGCTTATAGATCATTAAAATAATATTTAAAAATGGTTGTAGATCATAAAACATGGTAACTATTTAAAATAGGGTCTCTTTTGTTAACAATGGTTAATGAACTAACAAACACGAACGAACAACGAACAATATATTTGTACTCGATTTTCTTCAAACTTCATCAGAATAATGTAAAAACACGGCCGATGAGAGTCTGTAAAGGCGTCCCTGATGCATCAAATGCTGTTGCCATGGCAAATAAATAAAAATAAAAAATACATTCAAATATTTGTTTCCTGTGTTTTTGAGGCAGATAGCGTGCCTAGAATTTCATTTTCCATTTTCAATTTTCAGTGATTTATTATATATTTAAAGTGCAGCATCCTAACTCTTTGAAACTTTTTTTCATACAAATAACTATTCATTCTGATCAAACACAGTTAATTTCATAATTATACAAAACTCCACGAATGAAAGAAAATTAAAAAACATATCTGATCTCACTCTGCTCTGCACTCTATGTGTGTGTTTGTGTGGTAAGTGGCTGAGTGTAAGGAGGGGGGATGGGTGGCAAGAGAAAGAGTCAGACAGGAGGAGAGACAGTTAGGGTTAGTCCAAAGGGTTACTGTGAATGCATGTGCCAACTGGGCACCGTTTTCCTGATGCTATCGGGATGGCGACTGCCAGACGGCGAGGGCCCGGTCAACGCTGCTTGCAGCTTTAATTTATTTTATTTTTTTTAAACCTTCCGGGCACTTTTGGGGGCCTTAACATACTCAAAAACTCTTGAAAATTTGCACACACGTCGGAATCTGCAGCCATCAGGACGCCACAGAGGCTGGGACCCGGGCGTGGTTCAGGGCCTCTACAGCGCCCCCTGGAACACAGTTTGAAAACTTGATGTACTGCGCACACTTACTTGCACGTACTGATATGAAACTCGGTACACATATAGATCTCACTGAGCCAAACAACTTTTGTACTCTATGTCATAGGCTCCACGCAACAGGAAGTGAGATATTTATGGCTGTTTAAAAAGCGCATGCTCTGGAATTTAACGTACTCCTCCCAGGGTTTCCATAGGATTGTCACCAAACTCGGTCAGCATGATCTCAAGACATTGGGGATGCTAAATTGCGAGGGGATTTTTGATATCTCTAACGGTTTGGCCGTGGCAAGGCGACAAAGTTATGGCGAGAAATGAGAAACAGGAAGTGTCTAATTACTGTTGCACACATTGCCTGATTCTTATGAAACTTCACCAGTTTGTTCGTTGTATGAAGCTCGATTCCATAAATGTGACTATTATGAGTCAAAGTTATAGCGCCACCAACTGGCAGCAGGAAACGTGTCATTTTCAAAATCCTTTGAAATCAGCCTCTTAATTTTACTTGATTATCTTCAAACTTCATCAAAATAATGTCAAAACACGGCCGATAAGAATATGTAAAGGGGTCGATGATAAATCAAATGCTGTTGCCATGGCAACGTGTCAAACTTTAAAATTAGATTCCTGTCTTTTTGAGGCAGATAACATGCTTAGAATTTCATGAAACTCAACACACACATCAATATTAATGATAGTTAGACACTGGCAAAAGGTCATAAATGGGCGTGGAGCAGGCACTCTATAGCGCCATCTTTTGACAAAAGTTGGGGGGTTAGTTTTTCCTACAGTCACCAAACTCTGTACATATATTGTTCTCATCAGTCTGGACAACTTTCTAAATCAAACTCATTAGCTAAGACCAACAGGAAGCCGGCTATTTTGATTTGAATGTGGATTTTTGGAAAAATCAGGCTGTAAACAAATTCACACTCCTTCTAAGAACAACAAGGTATTCACACCAAACTTTTTTAACATGAAGAGAAGATTCTGAAGATGTTAAATTGCGAGCATATTTGGGATATTTTGAACGGTGTTGACGTGGTGATTTTTTAAAGATGTAGTAAAAAACATAACCGTAATTTTTTCATATCTTTAAAGTGCAGCATCCAAACTCTTTAAAACTTTTTTTCACACACAGATCTACTCATTCTGAGCAAGTGATGTTAATATCAATTTATTCCAAGCTTCCATGAATTAAAGAAAATTAAAAAAAGAAATCAGAAACCTGCTGTCACTGAGTCTCTGTGTGTGTGCGTTAGAGATGCGCGGATGGGCTCAAACGTCACCCGAATCCGCAGCTTCAAATAAATTATCCGCCCGCTACCCACCCGCACCTATACTTTTCTCTGATTTAGCTAACCGCACCCGACCCGCACCCGATCGTCATATTATACTTTTTTTATTCTTAGTTTTGCATGATGATATGAGGAATGGATGGTTCATTTTAACAGCAGATTGATTCATCTGATCTGCACATCGCTGTGCACTCAAATACTTTTAATCACTCGTGATTTTAAGCCAAATCCACGCTGAAAAGAATAACGTTATGTTCTGACATCTGGACGCGACTCTTCACAATCTCTGATGAAATCGTCCGGGTTTTCTCTGTATTAGATCCATATGAATGCATACTGGATGCTTGGACTTAACTTTAGGAATATTCTGATCGTAAAAATCTGCTTCTTTACATTGTTAAGGTATTGATTTCGTTATAATGTACTGATTCAAATAAGTAATCAATAATATGTATTATTATACCACTGCGCATCTCTCCTTACATGCTCTTGCGCAGTGGCGGCTGGTGCTAAAAAATTTTAGGGGGGCGCACCAAAAAATGAATCACACTGTTAATGCAGGCAGCAGGACTGAAGCATGAAATAAGATACTGAATCTGTGAATTTGAGTTTGGGTGTATTATCAGTAAAGTAATAATTAAACATTTGTAATCATTCAAAAAATATTAGCCACTTATATTAATGTGATTCAGAGATGAAGGCCATACTAATAATGTTAACCACACGAGGGAGCCACAGGATAGATCTCAGTTTAAAGACAAAGTCAAATTAAATTGATTTGTAGTAAAACATTGCATATAAATTCATTTTCATAAAGTCTAATATAGTCCAATATAATAAGTAACTGTTATGCAAAAACTACTAAATATTTAATTATGTAAATCCTAAATACTTATAGACCAGTAATTTTCTTAACCTAATTATAATGGTATTGACTATATATTTGTCAAGTTGTTAGACATAACTGAATGTATGTCCAATTAAAGAAGGAACACTATATATATATATATATATATATATATATATATGTGTGTGTGTGTGTGTGTGTGTGTGTGTGTGTGTGTGTGACCCTGGACCACAAAACCAGTCTTAAGTCGCTGGGGTATATTTGTAGTAATAGCCAAAAATACATTGTATGGGTCAAAATTATTGATTTTTCTTTTTTGTCAAAAATCATTAGGAAATTAAGTAAAGATCATGTTCCATGAAGATTTTTTGTAAAATTCCTACTATAAATATATCAAAATGTAATTTTTGATTAATAATATGCATTGTTAAGAACTTAATTTGGACAGCTAGTATTCAGTATTTAGATTTTTTTGCACCCTTGGATTCCAGATTTTCAAATAGATGTATCTCGGCCAAATATTGTCCTATCCTAACAAACCATACATCAATAAAAAGCTTATTTATTGAGCTTTGATATGATGTATATATCTCAGTTTTGTCAAATTTAACCTTATGACTGGTTTTGTGGTCCAGGGTCACACACACACACACACACACATATATATATATATATATATATATATAGAATTTTTTTTTATATATATTGTGCTTATAATAATACTAACATAAACACTCACAATTTACTTGAATAAAGACATCTATTGTGTTACTGCATAATCTACACAAACCATTGTGCCTGTACCCCTATGATCGAGTTAAACTGCATTGATCTCACCGAATTTGGTGGAAACTGCTCTTCGCTCGTTAAATTCGCCATAATTTATCTGATTGACCGTGCCTCAAAAGAAAAAAACTTTAAATCTCGCGGTATTTTCTGCTGCTTGGGGCAGAATTTTCAGCGCCCCAAAACCATAAAATTCAGAGAGACTGATTGGCCGCATATTTATTAATTTTCCCTAACAACAGTACATGACTGGCTATTTGGCTGCACTGCAGGGGCGCTTTTTCTCAGCGCCCCATGACAGAAACGATACAAATCTGTCTGTGGAAATTCACTGGTGAATGAATTTCACTAGGTGGGAAATGTTGTATATGTTATTCATATCGCATGTAGCCACATACTGGTGGGTAAAATCGAATTTAAAAACTTAATTTGTAAAAATATATTTGACATTTTTAGCCCCTCTTATCAGGGAGGGCGGTGCCCCAGCGCCCCCTATGGGCGGGCCGCTACTGATATGTGTATATATGTAAATATTTATCATAATATATTATGTCATAATGTTATATTTATAAAAAGTTACATGTTATAGTTTATTTATCTTAATTTATTTTTTATATTTATTTATAGTTCATTTATTTATACCCAATATTTATTTTTATAATATACACATAAAATTCATTTACAGATTTATTGTTACATATTTAAATCTATATCGTTTTGTCAATATTTTAACATAGTCTAAGATGTTTATGTGTTTTTAACGTTCATTCAGTATTATTAATAAACTTACGATTATTAAGAGTTGTGTAATTGATTTAATATTGCATAAAATCATTTTATTTGATATAATTATAACTATCCAAGTATATTAAATGATGACTTAAAAGATTAATACGACCCACGGACCGCCAGCAGACCATATGGACCGCTGGACTAATGTTGGCTGGGATCATGTCGATTCACATATCCATCTGGCAGCTATCAAATTCCTGTTTAAGCATTTATAAGCCATTTGATTAAGGATTTAAATATATCTGTATTTTAAAGTCTTTTAAAAAGTGTCTAAAAGGACGATATCAACAGTTACTTTCACTTTCATTAATGACGACAGTAGCACGTAATGGGTTGCCAGATCCCGGTTCTGCACATCACAGATAGCACTCTTTCATTAAAGACGTCTGATGTGCGTGTTAATATGCAAGACATAGCCTATTTATTGTTCATCCAGAATATATTTCATACACTGAAAATTTCCAGCCATTTCAGCTAAAACGTTAAACTTTCACCTGTTGAAGGAGTCAAGGAAAAAAAAGATATATGTTCTTTAAATTAGTATTATTGGACATAAAAATGACCAAACATTTTTTTACATCACTGCTTGTATAATCGATGTTAATAACTGAAAATGCATCAACATATGGGTACGAAATTCGATTTTATATACAACATTTCTATGTGTTTGTGATTTTGGAGAAGGGTGTACGAATGGGACTTTTAATTTGCTCTGGTGATGTGACGCCATAAAGACGCGCCCCGCTCTTCATCTGTTGTGATTCATCTGAAGAAAGGTTTGTAGTTTTCTGTTTTTAAATAATGCCAACTGTTAGATCAATTAAAGCGTTTTTACACGATATACAAAATAAATGCAGTATTCTTGAATGTAATGGTGTAATGTTTTATTTAGTGTTAGTTAAATAAAGCATTAGCCTTTAGTAACAGAGAAGGTGCGTCTCAGTTCTCTCTCTCTATCATGAATCAATCGTGTGATGATAAGAAGTGATGAGAGAAACTGAGAATCCGAATCATTTGAATCAAATCATTTGTGAAATGATTCAGTGATTCGATTCAGCGGCACGCAGACTACAAACGACAACAACAAACACAAACGAGCGAATCACAACCGAGAATGATTTCATGAGAGTGTAATATATTAGATATGATGTATAAATAATTACATACTAAATGTAAATTAAAAATAGCCTACCTAAATGTAAACGGCTGTGTAATTTGTATATATTTATAATCTAGTAATAAGTCTATTAACTCCCACTTTGACTGTCTAAATCTTAGATTTAGTTTGCTATTTTTTTTTCTTTCTATTAATTATTCTCATCTTAAACAGGACAAAGTGTTCAAACACAGAAAAACTCCTGAAGAATCAACAGAGATCCATGTGACACTTTTATAAAGATGGCGTTTATTAAAGAGGAGAGTGACGACCTGAAGATTGAAGAAACATTAATCAAACATGAAGATACTGAGGAACAAACAAAGATGGAGTTTATTAAAGAGGAGAGTGAAGACATGAAGATTGAAGAAACATTCAGAGTCAAGCATGAAGATACTGAGGAACAAACAGGTTGTTTTTTTATTCTCAAAGCTGAAATGAATTGTATTTGTGAATAATGTCACACAAGTGTAAAAATGTTTTGACATTTGACAGAAGTGTTGAGATCACATGACAAATACTAACACAGCCTTCGAGTGCAGCTGAGAATATCCTGCTTTCACACTGGCCATATGTTATTATAGCATCATGTATTTAAGTTGTAACAATAATATGGAATTAGCCCAAACAATATTTGAAAGTTAGTTTATTTTTGTAAAATTAAACCCAATATCTGCTTCTAATATTAAAAACATTTGATTTCTAGCACTTTAAGCAAACCTTGAAATGTGAGTAATCATATTTGGCTACTGCATGCTGTCTACATTTGTTAATTTAAAGGTATTTGGTAAGCAAATAAAACAGCCAGTGGATACTAAAGCTACATCTTAATTAATTCCCATACAACTGAAAAGTATTTGTTTTAAATTTTTCTCTGTCCACACTAGTGTTGTCAAGCATTTTCCAAAAGTTTCTCATCCACACTGAAATGTCAGAAAATGTTAAATTCGCCTTTCTGCGAATGCGTAAAAACTCATAAAAGCTCACTGAGACTGTACAAATGGAACCGATTATACATTTTCCTGCAATTCTTCTAGTAAGATCATATATTTTTACTAAAATATCTATTTTTGGTTGTTATTTTTAGAACAAGACCATGTATGCCGATTTAGCACGTTTTACGCCGGATGCCCTTCCTGCCGCAACCCAGCCCTGAGAGTGCATTAACTCATGCAATCCCAGTGCTGGGACACACTCACTCAGTCAGGAAAGAAGATAGAACAAAATATATCAAATAAATAAATAAAGAGAGGAATTAAAGAAAATAATTCAAATTATATTAATACAATCAGGTGAATAAATTAATGACCACTGATCAGGAGCATCAGAGTGGAGCATAGTTATAAAGAGCAAGTGAATGATATAAACTGTGAGGTGATGGAAGGGGTATGTAAACAAAATGCTGTGCTTTGGCATTTGATTAACTGTACCCCACATTTTTAAAAAGTGACGTAAAAAATAAGCAAGTACTTCTGACCAGCCAAATTTACTTTCAGTATAAAAACCCTTAATTGTGAGTAAACTGTCAAATGACATCAAGTTAACTAATATTTCGTGGCCGTTTCTGATTTTTCAGTACTGTGACTTGCCGTTTCAGATTTTTGCCAATTCAGATAATAAAAAAAAAAAAAAAACCTGTAATCAAAGCATTTACAAAATTTTCTTCAGTTAGAAATAAAATATAACTGACAAAAATGAATTTTGTTTTGGAAGAATTTTTTAAACATTAATTACAGGATCGTCTCACAACAATAACTGTAATAACAAAAAGACCACTGTGTCTTTAAACAGGTAGAAATAACAATGCTAGTACTAAATGCTATTACTTGAGCATTAATGGCACATTTTTCTTTATAAAGAGAAGCATTTCTGCCTTGTCACCAGTTAATCCAGCGGTATTACACTTCGGAGCGTTCATTCACATATTTGCGCTATACACCAATGCATACAGCGTCTTCACACACAGATGAAAATTCACGTCTCGCACGCTTTAATGACCTTCAAATGGAACATATACGCTTGCTGTAAACTATTACGCCGGTTTCACACTGCATGCGTAAGCAGCGCGTATTTTTTTCGGCGCCCATGTTAACGAATGAGAGCATTCACACCGCCTAAGTTAGCCTATTGTTCAAAACAATCACGTTAGCAAAGTTTGTGCTATTTTCTGCTTGTTTTGATAAATACAAGAATAAATAAATATGTGCTACTGTCATTAAAATGTTAATATAAAACATTTTTAAATACAGAAAAAAATCATTTTTAAAAGTGAAGATTCTGAAAGTATTGAATTAGATCCTATAATAATTTAATATAGATTTACATTTACGTTTCATTATAAACGTGGTGATTATCTCGAAGTTGGACAATCACCATAAAAAAATATGATATATACCATATGAATCTAACCATGTCATGTCAAAAAATGTCAAAGTCAGTCATCTATTACTTATCTTGTAATTTATTGTGCCTTTAGCCCCAACGGCAGGGGCGATTTGTACCACAAATACCATACTTTTTACACATTCTTTTCGTTATTGATAAGCTGTTTCTTTAATTTTAAACCAAACTGGTAATCATTAAGACCTTTGTCTAAAAATGTATTCAATATTTTAGCGTTTCTCATTTGCTACTTAAATCTACAATAAATCTCCATATCACAATTCAATACACATAACAGACAGTTGTCGGAGAACTGCGCTGCTTCTGCTCTGCTTACGTGCCGTGCACGCGCTGCTTACGTCCTGCATACGCGTGCAGTGTGAAACCGGCGTTAGATTGAAGTGAGCATATACAGTATGTTTAATTTGAAGCTGTGTGTGAAGACGCTGTATGCGGTGACGTATCGCAAATATGTGAATGAATGTTCTGAAGTGTAGTAAACTTCAACTGATTTCCCCTGCTCAGGGAGTAGGTAGCAATGTACACTATTCAGGGACCATGTCAATCGGAACAGTTCATTCACGGAGCTCACTTCTAATGAGTTGGTTATCTGAATCAGGTGTGTTAGCTAAGAGAGATGCATATTCAGCTGAGTGATGGTGTTTTAAGTGTCTTGTTAGGTTTGTTGTTCCGAACGTTTTTGTGGTTGTTCCCCCCACATAGTATTTTGACTACGGTCACGATCCGGGCCGATCATGCAAAAAATTGGCCGATTTCGCTCACTAGCCAGTCAATTGGTGCATCTCTACTCTATACTTGTGTTTGATAAGATGGCTTCATTTACATAAGCACAGTGCTAACAGTCAGATATTCAAGACTTAGTTCACCCAAAAACGAAAATCAAAAATACGGTGACCCATACTCAAAATTGGTGCTCTGCATTTAACCCATCCAAGTGCATACACACAGCAGTGAGAAGTGAACACACACAATTAGGGGTCCGGTGCCTTATTTAAGGGCACCTCAGTCATGGTATCGAAGGTAGAAAGAGCACTGTTCATTCAAAATCCCCACCTTCAATTCCTGCTGGTGCGAGAATCAAACCAGCGACCTTCGGGTTACAAGCCCGACTCTCTAACCGTTAGTCAGGTGTGTTAAATAAGAGACATGCAAAACATGTAGAGCAGGGGATTAACTTGTATTGGTCTCTTTCTGCTTTAGACCTGATGCTGCTGAAAGAGGAAAGCGAAGAACTAAATGAAATAGAAGACAAATATCAGTACAAGAAACATGATTTCACTGGAGAAAATTTGTTTAGTTGCTCACAAACTGAAGAGACTACACAAAAGACAGCTCAAAAGGAAGGATCTAGAAGTAATTTCATCTGCCAACAGTGTGGAAAAATGTTCACTAAAAAAGAAAGCCTTGAAATCCATTTAAGAGTTCACACTGGAGAGAAGCCTTACACCTGCCATCAGTGTGGAAAGAGTTTCTCTCAACAGAGAAACCTCAAAGCCCACATGAGCGCTCACACTGGAAGGAGAGATTTTAGCTGCCAACAATGTGCAAAACGTTTCACAAGAAGAGGAACTCTTAATAGGCACAACAGAATTCACACTGGAGAGAAACCTTACACCTGCTCTCAATGTGGACTAAGTTTCACTCAAAATGGAACCCTTAACAGGCACATGAGAATTCACACCGGAGAAAAGCCTTACACCTGCAAACTGTGTGGAAATAGTTACAATCAAAAAGGAGCCCTTATAACCCACATGAGAATCCATAACGGAGACAAGCCTTACACCTGCCAACAGTGTGCAAAGAGTTTCTCCCTAAAGAGAAATCTTGAAGCCCACATGAAAATTCACACTGGAGAGAAGCCTTACACCTGCCTTCAATGTGGACTAAGTTTCACTCAGAAAGGAAGCCTTAACAGACATGAGAATTCACACTGGAGAAAAGCCTTACACCTGCAAACTGTAGAAATAGTTTCAATCAAAAAGGAGCCCTTATAACCCACATGAGAATCCATACTGGAGAGAAGCCTTACACCTGCAAACTGTGGAAAAAGTTGACACATACTCAAAATTGAACTCATCCAAGGGCACCTCAGTCATGGTATTGAAAGTGTAGAGAGTGCTGTTCGTTCACAATCCCCACCTTCAATTCCTGCCGGAGCGGGAATCGAACCAACGACCTTCAGGTTACAAGCCCAACTCTCTTACCATCTTAGGCCATGACTGCCTCATTAGAATTCACACAAGATAGAAGCCTTAAAGGGTTAGTTCACCCAAAAACGAAGACCTTCGTTCTTTATTCTACATTTTCATCTCTACTGTGTCACTTGTGGATGCAAGTTGATGAGAGTCCCACGATGCACGTGGCAGCACCAGCACTGACCCAGATCCAGCATTATGATGAGGAACATGTTACATGTGGAGAGACTCATGCTGTATAAAAGCTATTGAAATCTAATGATTTGCGTCAGTGGCACCACACGAATGTGTCTGAGTATACTTGTGAACGTGTATCGACAAGTGATGCATTAGAGACGAAAATGTGGAATAAAGTCTTTATTTTAGTTTTATTTGCACAGAAAAAAATACTTAATGCATCGGGAAAGCTTCTCGAGTCGGGATTTGAACACAGGATGCCCGGAGCGCAACAGGCTATCGGCACCGACAAGAGTTATGCTTTTTATGGTTGGTTTTTGGGCAGTATTGGAATGAATGTAGTAGTGAATGTAGTATTTGTTTTCCTAATGTTGTGTTAAATGTTCTATGACTGTATGTTTGTTCAGTAGGCCCTATGAAATCAGTTTTATTTTTTTGGTTATTTTTATTTTTGTTATTTTCATTTTTATGGTTAAATAAAATTGTATCAATAAAAAAAATTATGTCTAATTAATTAAAATCATGAAAATCTATACAATTTAACGTTAATTTATTAAAGGTTTAACAAAAATTACATGTTTAGAACCCTATGAAATGTTGTACTTTTTTCTTACCTTATTTTCTATTGTTACCAAATTTTTACTTGGTTAATTAAATAATTCTAATTCTTTGAATGCATACAAATGGCTTTCATTTACTCTTACAATAGGTTTGTTTTGTTTGTTTTTTTCCTCAGAAATTCTGCATTGTGTATTTACATTTTTCTATTTATCAAATAAAGGCATAAAATTAATTAATCATTTAATTAATTAAATTTGGCAAGTAATGGGGATTTAGTATTCAAATTAAAACCTGAAAGAAATATTGTGACTGTGCCTAAGTTTTATTAATTTGTCAATGGTAGTAGTATTAGTATAATGTACATTTTAAATATTAGTAATATACAGTATGTCACAAAAATGAGTACACACCTCACATTTCAGCCACCATTTTAGTATATCTTCTCAAGGGACAATACTATAGAAATTAATATTTATTATATTTTAGAGTAGTCTATGCACAGCTTGTATAGCAGTATAGCAGATTGAAAATTAACATACAACCATTATTGTTAAAATAGCTGGCAAGTGAGTACACCTTAAGTAAACTTGTCCAAAGTGTCAATATTTTGTGTTAGCACCATTGTTATATGGCAGTGCCTTAATCATCCTGGGCGTGGAATTGACCAGAGCTGCTGGACATTAGACATTTACATTTACATTTAGGCATTTGGCAGACATATGGTGCTTGTCCACTTTCTGCTTGAGGATGCCCCTCAGCTGCTTAGTAGGGTTCAGGTCTGGAGACATACTTGGCCACCCCATCACCCCAGACCATGATGCACCACCACTATGCTTGACTGTAGGCAAGACACAATTTTCTTGGTACTCCTCACCAGGTCATCGCCACACATGCTGGACACCATCTGAGCCAAACAAGTTCATCTTAGTCTCATCAGAAAACAGGACATGGTTCTTGCAATTTATGCTCTTGGACAGGTTGTCTTCAACAAACTCTTTGTGGGCTTTCTTGTGAGCCAGCTTCAGATGAGGCTTCCTTCTGGGACGACGACTATGTATATTGTGTGAGCACTGACAAGCTGACTTTCTACTTCTGCAACCTTTAATGCAATGCTGGCAGCACTCATGCATCTGTTTTTTGAAGCCAAGTTCTGCACCTGACACTCAGAATGAGTGCTCAGCTTCGTTGATCTACCCTTGCAAGGCATGTTCCGAATGAAACCCATCTTTGAAAACCTCTGTATGACCCTGACCAGTGTAGTGTAACTTGGTTTCAGGGTGTTACTGAACCTTTAATAGCCTTGGCCATCTTTGTGGAGAGCAACATTTCTAATTCTCTAATTCTCAGAGAGTTCTGCCATGAGGTACCATGTTGAACATCCAGTGGTCAGTATGAGAGAATTCTACCTGCTCTAGTACAAGATACACAACTTTGTATTGTCCTGTCAAGCAGACAAAAACAAAAACATGATGAATAGGACATGTAGCTTTGCATGGTTAAACAACATACTGCTGCACTCAAAAAAAATAGCACTTTGGTTGAACATGATTTAATCATGGACAGTGTTTCCACATGATTCCACCACATTATCTTAACAACAATGGATGATATTAAACCAACTTGAAAAATTTGTGTTCATTTAACATGAACGGATGACATTCACTAAACATGATCTAAATACTAATTTTTAACTTGAATAATGGTTTTTATTGAACAGAAGTTAAAGTTAATGAGATATAATTAGTAATTAGTTAAGTGATGATTGATCATTATTGAAGACACCTGATGTTAATAAGCAGAATCACCAAATGAGAAAATCACATTTTTTAAGAAACCATTACAGTGGTCAGTGTTTGCATTAGTTGGGGTCTTGAGCTTAACGTTTGTAAAAGCAGACTTTGTTTGGCTGCTGTAGCAGTGTTATAACAGCCAGACAAAAGGCAATCGTGTTTTCAAGAAATGTTTGTGAAGTAATAGACCATGGGTTTTATCACTGGTTACATAAACTCTATAATTGAGAGTCGCATATATAGTCAGACAGATATGTAAAAATAAAAAAAAAAGTTTTATTAAGACACAAACATGAAGAATCTGTGTGAGAATCACAACAACGGTGACCATCAGAAAAAGCATGTTGTAGCCAATCAGAACTCATCCATGATTCCCATCATGCATTGGAGCCCTTTTAAGTCTAGGAAGAGTCACGCCTCTCAGGATGGTCTTGACCAATGAAAAAGGCTGAATTTACAAACGGGAGGTTGGAAATAATGTGGGTTTTATGACCATTTGTCTGAAAGCATGGTTCGAATGGTTGTGGCATTTTATATTTTGGATTAAAGTACGAACACACATGGCATTCTATGAGGAGGTGGCATACACCAAAGTATCATTAAATGAGCATTAGTTGGATAGGAGACACATAGTTATAGGTAGGTCACATTGACTAGTACTTCACGCATTAAGCATACATACAATAAAAAAATACAATTCCAAAGACATTATACAAGATAGTTATAGTACACACAATGACCTAAAGGATTTGTGTTCATTCAAAGAAGTTTTCCTATGAATTAGGGACGAGTCCATTTCAATGAGCATAAAGTCTTTCCTATAGGAAAGAATAGGAAAAGTTTTTCTACCTGCATTTCTTTGTGTCGTAAAACTAGTGTGATCAGATGGTTGCCCTGGCGACTGAGCTCCTTTTGGATGTTAGTCACTTTCAAGGGTTGTTTCCAGAATTCCAACATATAGCTGGCTTGTTGGTTTTAAAGATTATTTGTTATAAGTAACAAATAATAGTGTGTCTGATTGGTCAAAACATTACAACAGCCACATAATTTAATTTTAATTTAAAGTTAATCAGAAATATAATCATAACACAACTTCACCTGTTTATGTATATTGCTAAATAAATAAAAAATAAATAATAAATTTTTATTAACCCGAGTCCATTAACCCATGAGTTTCATGTTGGCTTATACAATTAAATAATAGCCTATATAATACAGTTTTGTTTCAAGCCTATGTATTTTGCGCGATAGGTGAAATTATTAACGGAAACAGCTATGCAACAATTGCTTTTTTTTTAGGGATGTCGTCATGCCGCACACAATTTTATTGGTAAAAAGCCAGTTGGATGGAGACAGCAAATTTTACAGTTTTTTAATGCATATTCTCTTTGTCAATAACAAAACATTGCAAAAAACTGGATGGAAACTTGCCTATTGGGCGACAGAGTTGTTGTCAGCTTAGTGTTAGCAGTAGTGTGTGACCCACTGTTGCGGATCATTTACATTGTGTCACGTAGTGTGAAAAGCACAATGACAAAATGACAGACAAGATGTCATGTAGTCTGAACAGCACAGTTTTTTCGCCAATTAAGTCGTAGGTATGCCTCAACTGTGAGAGACAAAATCAAAAAAAAAAAAAAAAAATCACATTGTATGATTTTTAAATAATTAATTTCCCTTTTATTGCATGAAATAAGTATTTGATCACCTACCAACCAGCGAGAATTCTATCTCTCACAGACCTGTTAAGTTTGTCTTTAAGAAGCCCTCCTATCCTCCACTCATTACCTGTAATAATTGCACCTGTTTGAACTTGTTACCTGTATAAAAGACACCTGTCCACACAGACTCCAACCTCTCCACTATGGGCAAGACCAAAGAGCTGTCTAAGGACACTTGGGACAATCAATGATCTTGAGAAAGGTGAGGGATCACCCTAGAACTAAACGGGAGGACCTGGTCAATGACCTGAAGACAGCTGGGACCACAGTCTCATCGGTTACCATTAGTAACACACTACACCGTCATGGATTGTAATCCTGCAGCGTGTGCAAGGTCTCCCTGTTCAAGCCAGCACATGTCCAGGCCCGTCTGAAGTTTGCCAAAGACCATCTGTATGATCCTGGAAGAGGCATGGGAGAAGGTCATGTGGTCAGATGAGACCAAAATATAACTTTGTTATAAACTCCACATGCCGTGTTTGGAGGAAGAAGAAGGATAAGTACAATCCCAAGAACACCATCCCAACCGTGAAGCATGGGGGAGGAAACATCATGCTTTGGGGGTGGTTTTCTGCAAAGGGGATAGGACGACCACACCATATTGAGGGGAGGATGGATGGGGCCATGTATCACAAGATTTTGGGCAACAACCTCCTTCCCTCAGTAAGGGCCTGTTGCCCAGCTACAGTCCCAAAACCTGAAAGATCTGCAGAAGACCTGTATAGAGGAGTGGGACAAAATCCCTGCTGCAGTGTGTGCAAACCTGGTCAAGAACTACAGAAAACGTCTGACCTCTGTAATTGTAAACCAAATACTAAGTTCTATTTTTCTAGTGTATCAAAGACGTGTTTCATGCAATAAAATGGAACTTAATTATTTAAAAATTATACAATGTGACTGGATTTTTTTTAGATTCTGTCTCTCACAGTTGAGGTGTACCTACGATGAAAATTACAGATTTCACCATTATTTGTAAATGGGAAAACTTGAAAAATAGGCAGTGTATCAAATACTTATTTGCCCCACTGTACTTGTTGAAATTCATACCAGACTTGTTAGCCCACTATTTCTTGGCAAAAGTGGACTTTGTGGAATAGGTTTTACAACCAAACCAAACCTTGAGTATCACATGAACATTCACACTGGTGAGAAGCCGTATGCATGTGATCAGTGTGAAAAGAAGTTCAGTCATAAGGGAACCCTTAAAAAGCACTTGGTGGTTCACTCAAGAGCTCCCTCTCTCAGTTTTATATGATATCAGTGTGGAATGAGTTTCTCAGACAGTGATCACCTTAAAAATCATGTAACATCTCACACTGGAGAGAAGCCGTTCATGTGCAGTCACTGTGGAAAGACTTCCTCAAACAAGACAAACCTAAATCTACACATGAGAATTCATACTGGAGAGAAGGATTATATCTGCCCTTACTGTGGAAAGACTTTCAGATTTAGAGGAAACCTTCGGGCTCACATGAGAGTTCACAGCGAAGAAAAACCTTTTACCTGCCTTTCATGTGGAAAGAGTTTCACACTTAAAGGAAACCTTACTGCTCACATGAGGCTTCACACTGGAGACAGACCTTCTGCAACCTAAGTTTCACAATCAGAGAAACCTGAAAGATCATTTGCAAACGCATTCTGGAAACACACTGACAAGTTTAGAAGGAGCAATTTTAAAAATCACTCTGAAGGCAGCGCAATACTGTGGAATAATTTTGCCATCACATATAGACCTAGAAAGGTAATTTATAAACAAGACCGTATTTCTGTTTTTATACGTAAATAGTTAAATGCAATGAAAAAACACTTAAATACCCGCAAATACATTTTTAGTACATTGTTTTTTTGTGTGTTAAAAAAAGTGTGATGTTTATACACTATGAATACACTAATTAAAAGTAGGTTTATACTTCAGTAGGACTTAAGTACACTTGGAAAAAGTATACTAAATACCAGTAATACTTAAATAAATTTTTAGTGTACTAAAATAAAGTATACTACAGAAAAAACATGCAAAAGAGTTTTATTAGTGTGTTTTTCAAAAGTGTGCTTTAAATGCTTTAAACATTAGTTGATTATTAGTAGACTGTTTACATACTAATCCTAAGTTTAAAATAAGTTAATATATAAAAAATCTATTAGTAATGTATTGTAGTAGAAGTATATTTTCTCAAAAGTTGTACTTAAGTACACTTAATATGAATGCATTATTAGCACTAACACTTAAAATGATTTTGAGTGTGGTAATTTTAAGTTTACATTAAATTGATTTTATTAAAAATCTATTAGTAATGTATTGCAGTATAAGTAGATTTTCTCAAAAGTTGTACTTAAGTACACTTAATATGAATGCACTATAAGCATTAACACTTAAAATGATTTTGAGTGTGGTAATTTTAAGTTTACATTAAATTGATTTTATTAAAAATCTACCCAGACAGCAGCTGACTCCGTGCCGGATCCGTTTGCAAACCGGCAAATCCGCATAACAGTCGCATCTGTTTCAGTGCTGTAATGGTGCGTTCACACCGCACACTTTGTCTGCGTCAGGCAACGCACCTAACGCATCTAGTTTGACGCATGTACGTTGAAGCTGGCAACGCTTGCTTTTTGGTGCGTTCACACCGCACACGTCAGGCAACGCTCCCAACGCATCTAGTTTTCTGCACACTTCCCCTGAATAAACCATGGCAAACTATTGGGACTGGACATTTTGGAATCCTCTCATGAACATGTTTCGCTAGCTAACGAAATGGGAAATAATTACGTTGAGAAAAGATTTGACAACCAGATCTCTTCAGCGATCTTCATCCAAGCAAGTTCCTTTAAATTCCTGTCTTTATACAACAACGAGAACGGATCATACAATTCTCTGCGATTGCAGACGGCTATAATAAGTTTGTAGCCGTCTTCAATCGCAGAGAATTGTATGTTGTTGTTTTTTCTGCTCCCGCTTCATTCAAAATACGTGTGGTGACGTCGCTACAGTGAGACGCTCTGATTGGTTGACGCACTGCGTCAAGTGCGTTAAGTCCGTCAAAAGTTCAACTAGCTGAACTTCTGCGTTGCTTGCGTTGGCTGCGTTGACGCTTGAAGCGCAGGTAACGCTTGAAAAGTTGACGGATCCAACGGACGCAGCATAACACGGATTCGGCCCGAGCCCGGGTTTCAGTCGGCAGGAACAACAGTCGCAGAGCGGACCCGGGCCGCATCCGTGGAAACGAGCCCAGACAGCAGCTGACTCCGTGCCGGATCCGTTTTCAAACTGGCAATTCCACATCCGTTTCAGTGCTGCAACACGGATTCAGCCCGGGTTTCAGTGGGCGGGAACAACAGTCACAAAGCGGATAAGAGCCGCGTCCGTGGAAACGAGCACGCTGTTTTTTTGAGTTCAGAAGACGATCGAGACAGATACAGACATAATGTTATGCTCCTACCTCAAAACTCCTACCATTAACTTCACCAAGGTAAGTCACACGGTGTGATCAAACTGTTCTGTTAATAAATGTATTTCTTATTATGTTGTGTACGTTACTCCTTAACTTAAAGGTTTGGTGTTTTTATTGCTCCTTAGATCAGTGTTGGATTGTAGCTAACTAATTATGTTATCAGAGGGATTGCTAACATGAAGAAGATGGCAGGCCCACAGGTATGTAATTATATGTTATTAACGATTTTAAATGCTTATATTTGTTTTTAATGTTTAAGATTGCTGGGTGGTTAGTGGTGATGGGCAAACAACTATGGTAACGGCTGAATACTAGCTAAAACATATCGCACACCCTTTAGGCTGAATTCATTTGATCAAAAATAAAGTAATTGTAAGTAAAAGTAATTGTTTTGTGTGCTGGTGGGCTATGGAGTACACAAAGCAAGAAAAGTTTAAAAACAGCCTTTTAATCCACAAAATGAATACAAGGAATCAAGGAGAGGTAGCACATCTAATAGAAACAGAAACAGGTGTGTGGAGTTAATTGCTAATTGACTAAAGAGAACAAGAACAGAACCAATCATGGGCAAACACTAACTAAACCAAAACAGATCAAACATGTGACAGTAATATTGTTACAAATTATTACACTGTGAAATAACTATATCCTATTTTAATATATTTTAAAATGTAATTTATTACTGTGATTTTTTTAGCATCATTACCCCAGTCTTCAATGTCACATGAATGATCGTTCAGAAATTATTCCAATCATAAATATGTATAGCATATATCTATTATAATATCCTGATTTGCTGCTGGATTCTTATTGGTACTTAGTTATCAAAATTTTATGATTCACAAGAACATGATTTATTTAAAATAGGACCTGAAAAAGAACAGCGGGCAGTTTAACTGTTCAGAACAAACAAGGGACTCATGAATAACTATCAATAAACAAACAAACAAAAAACAGCTGTGAATCATTTAGGCAACAACACAGTATTAAGAATTAAACGTATGTAAACTTTTGAAAATGGTATTTTTTATAAATTCAACTTTTTTTGCTTGTGGACTGTATGTAAACATTTTATGTGAAATGTCTGATTCAGGTCAGTAATAAAAATGACAAGCATTTTGTATAATCTATCTTATTTTGTTAAATAATTAACATTTTGTATATTCTGCAAGGTGTTAGTACACTTAGATCAAAAAAGTTCATCAAAATTTTCCATTCCTTTTGGTTTTAGGAAAATTTTGATGGAAGGTTTTGAAAGGTTTCACTTCAAATGTTGACTCCTGTATATATATATATATATATATATATATATATATATATATATATATAGAGAGAGAGAGAGAGAGAGAGAGAGAGAGAGAGAGAGAGAGAGATGGAGAGATGGTGAGATGGTAATAAAAATTTTTTTCCCAATTTTAATCTTATTTTTAGAGACAACGAAAAGGAAAGAAATGTCTGGAGTCAGAAAGAGGGCTTGCATTTACCTTAAAAACGACATTGAAGAAGACTATTTCAACTAGAACACAATGGTGACAACACATTTGTAGTATAAGAACTTTCCCTGTGGTAATTATTCAGTTTCTTTTCATTCCCATTGTGTAGGCTTGTGACTTGTTTTAATCTTTGCAAATATTTTGTACAGTAAGTAAGCACTAGAATTAGAGACATGTACTACTTGGAATAGTGTTTTAAATAAACGTTAATTTTTCCTTTTGTGCAAAAAAGATCAAAATGAAAGAAAAAATGCAAAGTGGACCATCTTTTGCTCTTGTTTTGTGTAGTAATTCAGTTGTTTTATTATGAATATGCTGCTGTGTTTTGTCTTGTTTTCTAGTATAAATATCTAAATATTCAGAAATTAAGATGCCTATACCTGACAAGTAAAATCACTTAAGATATTAAGTCTTGTTTTCTAACAAAAAATATTCAGTAAAATGTTCAGTAAAATTATTGTCTATACATCTAAATCAGTACTTTTAAAGTTTTTGTTGATTTAGAGCTTCATTTTACAACTCAACAAAAAGGTGGTATAAGACAGTAAGATAATTATGCATTATATAAGATGCTTGTAGTCACTATAAAGTCATAAATTTACTTGTATGATTTGTCTTATCAAGTAACAACAAAACATGCTTTTTCTGTAAAGCTGCATTGATGTATGTATTGTGAAAAGCTCTATACAAATAAACAAACTGTATTTAAATTCTAGTTGTGTATACAATTTGTGTTTGTGTCCGTAGGTCTATTTATATATAAAAAAATGAGCTGGCCCAGATCCGGCATGGTACTGGCCCAGATCCGGCATGGTACTGAACCAGATCTGGCATCTTACTGGCCCAGATCCGGAATGGTACTGGTCCAGATCTGGCATGGCACTGGCCCAGATCCGGAATGGTACTGGCCCAGATCCAGCATGGTACTGAACCAGATCTGACATGGTATTGGCCCAGATCCGGAATGGTACTGGCCCAGATCCGGCCTGGTACTGGACCAGATGCGGCCCACGTTTGGGCCAAATCACCATAAAGGACTCCACATCTGGCCCGGGGCTGGCCCAGTTCTGGTCCAGATGCGGAAAAACGGATCCGTGACGGTATTGGCCCGTTCTGCCATACAAAACCGGCCCGAGTCCGTTGCGCGGATCTGGCCCAGAACTTGCGATAGGTCTGGGCCAGATCTGGGCCAGATGATTTTTGCTATCTGGGAATATTGTGATTTTACAAAATAAAGAAAACAAAAACGGTGTGCTGTCTGCCGCGTTGATCTCCGTGATCTTCATTCAGAAACGCGTCATTAAAATAGACTATAACTCAGCTAATACACAACACAGAGACATGAGCAATATATCTAGAGAAAGCTTGATATCTATACTTTCAAATGAAGTAATGTTTATCGAAATCAAATATTCTATGATAAAGTAATCCGTATGAAACCAACACGATGTCCATTCTCTCTTGTCTGGTTCATTAGTTTTAATTAGATCACGCCCAAGAGCAATTCAATCTTTTCATATTCAAATCGTCCACGTGAGGGTGCCGCGCCAAAAGTAGACGCCCACATCACAGTAAACAAAGGAGAAAGCAGTTTCTTTTCTTTCAAGTTAGTCCTTTCTGGAAGAAGACGGGCTGTCAGGAATAAAACTTACTTCAGAAGATGAACATTAAATGAGACATGGCGTGAACCAGCAGATGAGATATTTACACAAGTAAGTTTTTTTCTTTTATATTTGTAAGTTGTTACTGTGACAGAATGTGCACACATTTTACCAGTTAAGACTTTTTGCCAACTGTATTTCTTGACTACAGCAAGTGAAACATTATATAGTATGTTTCATTTCACTGCATCTAAATGTCTCATGATGACAGGATGTTTCAACTTTGGTCAAAAAACGCGCCGGCGCGTTTTGAGGCACGCTTTTGTAATAACGCCGAAAAGAATGTAAAATTCTCCGTCAGTTTTGATCGTACAAATACAACCAATACATCATTCGAAACTGTAGAGGGTATATTTTTATTTGTATACACTGTGCTTTTATGAAAATAAGAAAACAGACAGGGCACGCGCTCTGCCTTCACTGTCTCTGTTATATCTTTTCACAGACACATAAATGAAACAACCTAAATCTCAGTGATTACGTGCCTCACAAACATAATACATATACGTGTAGAAAGCTTGAAATGTTTACTTTTACATAAACCAATTCAAATAAAAACTAATATTCTCTTTTTGAGTAATCTGTATGAAAGGTAGAAGATGTGTGGTTTCTCCTGTATCACTTCATTACAAACCTCACACCTGTATTTATCTTGCACTGTTTTTATTTGCACCTAACTGTTATACACCTATGCTATACACTACCAGTCAAAGGTACTTTTTTAAAGAAAAATAATTATCTAATTTTGTGAAATAGGTTTACTATGTAAAAAAACTGCTCACTTAAAAAAAAAAAAACCTTTTAATAAAAAAGTTTGGCTGGTAGTGTATGTGTTTTCTCCATGTTAGCTCTGTCTTTGTCAGATCATTGTGTTGCTCACATCTACTTGTTTTCTTTGCAGTTTCTGCTGTTCCCCGTTTTCCTGTGTTCAAGTTTCCTGCGAGTGATTTGGATATTGCACCCACGACATCTTGACTTCTGTGTTGTTTATTACTTTTGTTCCTAATAAAAAGTTTAACTGCACTCACAAGTGAATCTCAAGTTATTTTACGTGATAGTTAAATATATTCAAAATACGCTTCAAACAAAATATATATTTATTTTGTCCTTTCATTTTGCCTTTATTCTTTCTGTTGTTTCCTCTCAGTCAACATCTGACTGATTGGCTCATTATGCGGCTCATTATGCAGGTCTTTGTCTTCTCAGGTGTAAATCACAGCATTATTCATGATCATTCACGCCTTCTCGCATACAGCCATTCGAAACAAAAAGTGTCTTCAAAAATGTAAATCTATATACTGTTTTGTGAAAACAAGTGAACTAGATGATTTTCACATCATTTGGTAGAAAAAAACCAAGCCTACCACATCCAATTCTCGAAAGTCCCGAGAACAAATATTCTGTATGTGTTAGATGACCTTATTTCAGTGACTCCAAAAATTTAGTTTTTCAATATGCACGCATAAACATTGTTTTCTCAAAAACTTAAAAGTGTACATTCATGTTGCTTACATATTTTTGTAGTCCAATTTGTGCTAAATACAATGTATTTAGATTTAGGATATTAATATGTTTTTAACATACTGAAAAAAGCACAAATGTCAAGGCATTTGCCGAGCTTGTGTTTACCAAAAAACGGACGGCAAATGGGGACACAGAGGAGCTCGAGTCGTGCTTTTTGCCATTTTGTTAAGCCCATCATGTGCAATGTTGCAATCGGACAGCAGAAACCATTTGGAGGCCTCCTGTTCTCAGCGTAAATTGATTAAAAAAAAAAATGTCAATCATATTTAAAAGGTAGCAAAACATGCCCAAGAACCAATTCAGTGAGGTATGGCAATCACTGTCTTGCATCAAGTGGAGACGTTCGAAGTGTTGATTCATGCATCGTCTAAGCCGCCATCCCCACGATTAACATGCGGGTTGGCGCCGTGGCTTAGTTGGTTAAAGTGCCTTGCAAATGGCAGCTTGGACCTTTTTGCCCTCCCTTGGACCTGAGGCCCTTACAGAGCCTCTGCCTTTCAAACGACACTGGACACTGCAATTGTGCAGAGACCCGAGGGCCTGTCCATCCTGCAGAGAGAGCACGCGCTCTCTTACCGTTGGACGGCCACAGACCCGGAAGGTCAGCCTTCATGCGGCTCTGCTTGTTCACTGTATGGCTCTGTAGCGCAATGGATAGCGCATTGGACTTCTAGACTGCCAGATGAGGCCATTCAAAGGTTGTGCGTTCAAGTCCCACCAGAGTGTTGGCTTTCTGGTAACTCTCATACTGTGCAGTGTTGCCCTCAGGCAGTAGAAATTTGTCAACATTCTCTTTTAAGCCTACCAGCACCTGGCCTGCCTCTGAATGTTTTGACCCTCTGAGTCACCCTCCCGACAGCCTTGCATGCGGTTTCGCGCCATGTCTTAGTTGGTTAAAGTGCCTGTCTCGTAAACAGGAGATCCTGGGTTCAAATCCCAGCGGTGCCTTGGGCAGCGTTCCAGTCCAGCAAGCGCAAGGCTTTCCGAAAGCGACTCGCAAACAGGGATAGCGAGGGCAGCGAGTGGTTAATTTTGAAAACCGCCCCGACTCAGTTGTCGGCAAACGCCTTAAAGCTGTCCAGCGCCCGGTCAGCTAACAGCTGGCCTCTTCTCTGGAAGCCTGGATCACCTGAGTCGCCCTTCCGGAGGGCGACCGTGCTGCCCGGCTAGTCTAGTAAACAGGAGTTCCTGCGTTCGAATCCCAGCGATGCCTTTGGTTGCGCGCCACAATACAGCCGACGTCTTGCTTTATCAAAAAACGGACGGCGAATGGGGACACAGAGGAGCTCGAGGACAGCGGGCGGTTTCTCTTGCAACACTACCCTCTCACCTGCTTTTGAAAGATAGCATCCCAGGCTAACGGGTCCCACCGAGGAGGCGCCATGGCTTAGCTGGTCAAAACGCCTGTCTTGTAAACAGGCGATCCTGGGTTTGCTTCCCAGCGGTGCCTTTCCACCAGTGTCTGTCTCTGGCCTCGCTGTTGGATGGGAGATCCCGATGACACTCTATGTTTTTGAACCGTGCCTCAATTGTGCAAAGACCTGAGGACCTGTCTTTCTGCCCACACAGCGTGCCACTCAGCCGAGCTGGACGGGCACAAATCTGTCAGAAAAGGCCTCAGTGGCCCAGCCTGGCGTACCGAGGGGCTCTGTGGCGCAATGGATAGCGCATTGGACTTCTAGACTGCAAGATGAGGCCATTCAAAGGTTGTGGGTTCGAGTCCCACCAGAGTCGTGGCTTTTCGCTTTCTGGTAGCTCTCATACTGTGCAGTGTTGCCCTCAGGCAGTAGAAATTTGTAGATATTCTCTTTTAAGCGTACCAACACCTGGCCAGCCTCTGGATGTTTTGACCCTTGGAGTCACCCTCCCGACAGCCCTGCATGCGGTTTGGCGCCGTGGCTTAGTTGGTTAAAGTCAAGTCAAGTCACCTTTATTTATATAGCGCCTTTTACAATACAGATTGTGTCAAAGCAACTGCACAGTATTTAAACAGCACAATAGTGTGTAAGTAACGCATTATTGTAACAATCAATTTTCAGTTAAAGGCAGTTCATCAATAAATTCAGTGATATCATCGTCAGTTCAGTTCAAATAGTATACGATATCGCTGGAAAGTGTCCCCAACTAAGCAAGCCAGAGGCGACAGCGGCAAGGAACCAAAACTCCACAGGTGACAGAAATGGAGAAAAAAACCTTGGGAGAAACCAGGCTCAGTCGGGGGACCAGTTCTCCTCTGGCCAGACCAAACAACAGTTTGTACCAATGTCTGATTGTAGAGAACTCTTCAGGATCCTGTGGTGTAGTGCCGATGGACGTCAAGGTTGGCGAGGTCTTTATTGATGATCCGCCTTGGAGCTCATCTGGTTGACATCCACGGCTATTGAAGTCATCTCCAGGTGGTGATCCATATTCTAAGCTGGGTACGGACTGGATCCGGGGGACTGGAGTGACCATCTGATCCGGATACAGGCTGGATCTGGTGTCTACGGTGACCTCGGAATAAGAATGAAACAGACTAATATTAGCGTAGATGCCATTCTTTTTTACGATGCAACGAGTGCATCAGGTGTTATGGGAGGTGTTTTCGGTTCCGGTTGACCTAATTAATGCAGCCTAACAATCCTTTAACGGATTTGAATTATAGAAATGTGTTAATGATTTTATGTGTAAGCCAGGGTAAAGAGATGTGTCTTTAATCTAGATTTAAAAGTGACAGAGTGTGTCTGCCTCCCGAACAGTGTTAGGTAGATTGTTCCAGAGTTTAGGCGCTAGATAAGAAAATGATCTGCCGCCGGCAGTTGATTTTGATATTCTAGGTATTATCAAATTGCCAGAATTTTGAGAACGCAGCGGACGTGAAGGACTATAATACGATAGGAGCTCGTTCAAGTACTGAGGAGCTAAACCATTCAGGGCTTTATAAGTAATTAGCAAGATTTTAAAGTCTATACGATGTTTAACCCTTTAGAACGTACGATCACACCGGTGTGATTTGTCTTGGCTGGTCCCTTATGCGTATGATCACACCGGTGTGATTCGAACTTTCGCCGCATCACGTCATCAGCTGCTGAATTCAAATCTGTTTTGGCGCTTTTGCTGGCTCTGAGCCAGATCGGAAGCGCTGAGTGCTTGTTATATTATCACAACTATTCAGCGTTTTCAACCATATAATGCTTATTTTAGGTTTCAGATATTTAAATACACATAAGTACTAGCAAAACCATGCATTTATAGTTTGTAAAATACACACTGATGTCTATAGAAGAGGCAATAATGATCCTACAAATATATTCTGACAGCATATTTTATTGATATCATATACAGATTATGTAGGCAACTCTAAAATTCACTCTCCTCTTCTCCCAGCTCACCAGAGACTTACTTTAATGTCTTTCGGGAGGCGAGGATGCATTTGCGTGTGTTAAATCCCACAGCTCGGATTCAGCGCGAACAAACATGGCGGCGCCCATCACCCGGTATAGAATAACTAACGCGGTCATAATAAAAGTGATTGGACTTTTAAATAAATTTACTTGCACATATTTCGAAATCGGAATATCAGATATTTCATAATATAGCGAGCATGCTTGTAAATATTAATGATAAAAAAGGGAAAACGAAATAAAAGCGATCCATGTGTCTTACAGTGCTATTGTGGCTGCGGTGTGTCACATGACGCGTCGCCATGGAAACAGTAATGCCAAACATTCTAAAATAACGGTCGCCTAAAAAAACTCACTCTTTGGGGTTAGATAGAATATTTTAAACTCACGTGTGAAAAGGTTAATAGGGAGCCAGTGCAGTGTTGACAGAACCGGGCTAATATGGTCATACTTTCTGGTTCTAGTAAGAACTCTAGCTGCTGCATTTTGGACCAGCTGGAGTTTGTTTATTAAGCGTGCAGAACAACCACCCAATAAAGCATTACAATAATCTATCCTTGAGGTCATGAACGCATGAATTAATGTTTCAGCATTTGACATTGATAGCATAGGTCGTAATTTCGATATATTTTTAAGATGGAAAAATGCGGTTTTGCAGATGCTAGAAATGTGGCTTTCAAAGGAGAGATTGCTATCGAATAGGACGCCTAGGTTCCTAACTGATGACGACGAATTTACAGAGCAGCCATCTAGTATTAGACTGTGTTTTAGGTCATTACTTGTGGAGGTTTTAGGTCCAATAATTAATACCTCTGTTTTTTCAGAATTTAACAGTAAGAAGTTATTCGCCATCCAGTTTTTAATATCAGCTATGCATTCTGTTAGTTTTTCGAATGGATATGTTTTGCCGGGCTGCGAAGAAATATAGAGCTGAGTATCATCAGCGTAACAATGAAAGCTAACACCATGTTTCCTGATGATATCTCCCAAGGGTAACATGTAAAGCGTAAAAAGTAATGGCCCTAGTACTGAGCCTTGAGGTACTCCATGCTGCACTTGCGATTTAAATGATACCTCTTCATTTATTGCCACAAACTGATGACGGTCTGATAAGTACGATTCGAACCATGCCAGTGCACTACCACTAATGCCTACATAATTTTCAAGTCTATTTAAAAGAATGTTGTGGTCAATAGTATCAAATGCGGCACTAAGATCCAGTAGCACTAATAGAGAGATGCAACCACGATCGCTTGACAATAGCAGGTCATTTGTTACTCTAATTAGAGCAGTCTCAGTACTATGATATGGTCTAAAACATGACTGGAAATCCTCGCAGATACCATTTTTCTCTAAGAAGGAGCATAATTGTGAGGATACTACCTTTTCTAGTATCTTTGACAGAAAAGGGAGATTCGAAATTGGTCTGTAGTTAATAAATTCAGTGGGGTCAAGTTGTGGTTTTTTAATGAGTGGCTTAATAACAGCTATTTTGAAGGTTTTGGGGACATATCCTAATGATAGTGACGAATTAATAATATTCAGAAGAGGATCTATGACTTCTGGAAGTACCTCCTTTAGTAGCTTAGATGGAATAGGGTCTAACATACATGTTGTGGGTTTAGATGATTTAACAAGTTTATACAATTCCTCCTCTCCTATAATAGAGAATGAATGGAATTGTTCCTCAGGAGATCTACAACGCACTATCTGATGCGATACTGTAGCGGACGGCTGTAAGGTTACAATTTTATCTCTAATAGTGTCTATCTTGGAGGTAAAGTACGTCATAAAGTCATTACTGCTGTGCTTTTGGGAAATGTCTAAACCTGTTGCTGCTATATTTTTAGTTAATTTAACCACAGTATTGAACAAATACCTAGGGTTATGTTTGTTTTCTTCTAAGAGAGATGAAAAGTAATCCGATCTGGCAGTTTTTAATGCTTTCCTATAAGATAAATTGCATTCACGCCAAGCAGCTGCGTTCCATTTTTCGTGCTTTTCTCTTTAGGGCGCGGGTATGATCGTTATACCACGGTGTTACACTGTTTTTCTTAATCTTTTTTAGGGGCACTGGAGCAACTGTATCTAAAGTGCTAGAAAAGAGAGAGTCCATAGTTTCTATTACATCATCAAGTTTTTCTGAGCTATTGGATATGCTGAGGAATTCAGATAAGTCAGGAAGATTACTTACAAAGCAGTCTTTTGTAGTAGAAGTGATGGTTCTACCGTATTTGTAGCAAGGAATTGAATTAACAGTTTTAGCTATCTGGATTATACAAGAGACTAGATAATGATCTGAGATATCATCGCTTTGCTGCAGAATTTCAACGCCATTAACATCAATTCCATGTGACAGTATTAAATCTAGAGTATGATTTCGGCAATGAGTAGGACCTGACACGTGTTGTCTAACCCCAATCGAGTTCAAAATATCTATAAATGCTGTTCCTAATGCATCTTTTTCATTATCAACATGGATGTTGAAATCACCCACTATTAAGACTTTATCTGCAGCCAGCACTAATTCGGATAGAAAATCAGCAAATTCTTTAATAAAGTCTGTATGGTGCCCTGGTGGCCTGTATACAGTAGCTAACACAAACGTCACAGGGGATTTATCATTAGTACTTGTTTCTCTGGATAATGCTATATGAAGCTGTTGTGTTTATGTACTTGTCAGGAGATGGCGCTGTAGTCCTCATGTTGATACCTATAAAAGGTGTAGAGTAAGAATGGAAGTTGTTGCACCTGCTGCCTAATCATGTAAATGCCTGGCACTTTTGTATTGCTTGTGGGTTTGAATAAACCTTGAAGAAGTGAGAAACTTTCTTGTCTTCATGATTACCTGGATTAAGACATAACAAATTGGCGGCGAGGATTTTGCTGTTCTACATGAAAGATGTCTGCTGTTGCTTCATTTCCTACGCCATTCTTACCATGTCCGGGTGAGCCGTTTATTCCTTTTGACGTCTGGTTAAAGATGTTTGAGAATTACTTACTTGTCATAAATGCATCAGGAGATGACTGGCCAGTTGCAAGAAAGCGAGCTTTGTTTCTTCATTGCCTGGGAACAGAAGGGCAGAGACTATTCTATACTTTACCAAACCAAGGAGAAACAATGGAGGATGCTATTGAGACTTTGAAACTACACTTTATTCCTCGAAGTAATGTTGTGGCTGAGCGTCATGCATTCAGAAAACGAATTCAAGCACCAGGGGAAACAATCCTGCAGTATGTTGCTTCTCTTCGGGACTTAGCCACCACATGTGAGTTTGCATCTAATAATGATGAAATGTTGCGAGATCAATTAGTGGAGAATGTAAACAGTCATCGTATTAGAGAACGTCTGTTATTAGAGACTGATTTGACTCTTAACAAGGCTATTACTATTGCTACACAGATGGAGGCTGCTGGTGAACAAGCTAAACTTTTTTTAAATCAGAGTTCAGTACCTGTGCAAGCAATACAAGCAACAAGTGTGCCTGCTGTTGATCGTTATAAAAGACAATCATCTTTGAAACCTCTGCCTGTGCCTTCAAAGTCTTTTGCTACAGATCTGGCCATTTAAAATGCGCGCGGGAAGTAAAGTGGTCTCGCGTGACGCCGGTGTATTCCAAAGGAACACGGAAAATACAATGACATAGGAAAGACATGATCAGTAGGGGGCAGTCATGTAACGCACTGGACTGGAGCAGGCTGAAAACATTGCTGCAAACTAAAAGGTACGGTAACCTGGAGGGGACACCTTCGGTTCACTTATGTTTGTCGTGGCCACACAAATGAATTCCTAGGAACGTCATATTACTTTTTGTCATTGCCACGAGATATTAATTCCTGGGAATGTCATATTATGTCGTGGCCACAAGATTATTTTGTCGAGGTAACGACATCCTTATGTTTAATGCATAAACAAACCTGCGTAACCATAACCCAGGATTGTCAGAGATAGGTTTATTAATATTTTTTATTTTGAGTTAAGAAATGTTTTTATTAATTGTTATAGAAATTAATGCAATATTAAGTTATATATTAACAATAGGCAATGCTGTATATGCGAATGTCTGTGCGCGATGTAGACAGCATTCAAAAGTTTATCAAGAATTTATTACATATAAGTACTTCAAATTAAATAGCCCTGCAAGAAACATTTTATGCATCCTTAAGTCTTATCCATTAATTGATCCTTTTTTTCTGTAATAAATGTATTATTCGTTTATATTCAGTATGTCCCCCTTAATTTCGATCTCTTAACATTCCGAATCTAAATGATAAATGCTGACATGCCATGAAAGCTTTGATTATACTATATGGCATATATTCATTTTTAGTCTAATTATAACCTTTATAGTGTTTCATTGTAGAGTGAATCATTCACGTTCCATTTGTAAATCGTATGGTCACACACGGGCATTAATACAATCATAAAGTCAAAACTTTATTGGCATAATTGTAGTTCACAATATTTGCTAAATATATGCCAAATAGCATATATAAAGTTATTTAGGTTAAGCGATTCACAATAAAGAAAAAAGTAGATAGCTCTAAATCACTTATTATTTATTCTTATTATAGGTTATTATTATTTCAATACCTGGTTAGGGCTATTTATTTTTAACGCCTGACAATTATGCCAATTTCGTTTTGACTTTTTGATTGTATTTATCCCCGTGTGTGACGATACATGATGTTTTCATTTACAAATGAAACTACGTGAATGATTCATTTCTCAGTAAAACAGTTTAATATTTATATAGTCTAGTCTGTTAATTAGACTAAACAAAATAAAATATGTTCAATTCATATTTTATATGTTAAATTCTTTAGTTAAGAGAAGGAATGTAGGCCTATTTTACTGTGTGACGATAAATTATTTCCAAATGAAACTACGTGAATGATTCACTCTTCAGTTATTTGTCTATTAGTTAGACTTAATAAAATACAATATATGTTAAATTTAACCTTTAAACTGCATTCCAGTAAAAACCCCAGTCATAGCACCTTTACAGTATCATTTACATTCAGAATGTTATGTAACGAGATCAAAATGAAGGAAAAAATAACGAATACAAACGAATAATACAAATATAATGGGAAAAAAAGAAGGTCAGTCAATGGACAAGATTGTGGGATGCATGAAATGTTTCTTGCAGGGCTATTTAATTTGAAGTAGGCCAACATGTAATACATGTAAACACTTGTGAAAGCTTTCTACATTGCGCACAGACAGCATTAGCATATACAGCATCGCCTGTATAATTATTTAATATTGTATTAATTTCTTTAACAATTAATATAGGCAAACAATTTCTTAACTCAAAACGAAATATCTCAAATAATTCTGGGTTACTAATGTCACGCAGGTTGGTTTATTCATTAAACTCGTGGCCACGAGAAATGCATGTTGAGCAAAAATACATTTCACGAAAATAATATAAAGATTACAAAACAAAGAAAACAAATGGAATGAGGGATATGCTTTAAAGTTCACGTAAAAGCCAAATATTAAGCGGCATCCTTCATGTTTTCTTTAATCAGCAAATACTTAACATTTTTGAATTATATTCACCTTCTGTTTTTATGACAATAAATTTTGAATTTTGAATTCTTATTTTTTTTTTTAGAAAAACGTCCGAACACCGGTCTCAAAAGTAGAAGCGAAAGTCTTGTTTCCACCAGCGCGGAATTTTTTTTATTCACCGTAATTGATGGATGTCTAAAACAAAAATAAGGAGAATCCTAAAACATATATATTTCTTAAAATAATAACATCTGAACTTCATACACAACCAGGGCCGGCCCTGTTCAAATGGGGGTCCTAAGCAGGATAATTTTGGGGCCCTGCCTTGCAAAAGCATGCAAAAAAATCGAGTATTGCCAGTAGCCAGGTTTCCATCCAAAGAATTTTTTTGTGGGAAAAAAAAAAAAAAAAAACATGTAAAGCTTCGGAATTTGCGCTTTCGACATAGCTGATGGAAATGCCTTGTCGATTAAATTTCTTATGTGTCAAAACAATCTTTTTTCGTTTAACTTTAGAACATTAATTCTTAATCCATACTTCAAATGTCACAAAAATCTGTTTGGAAACACTTTTTGTAGAGAGGCAAATAAATGTGAGGCAGCGTCCCTGTTCGTGTTGCTAATGTTAAAGCACCGTTTTCCAGTTCAAAAAACGCATAAATCATATTCATTTGATTAAACTGACAAGTTACCTCTCAAACATACATATCTTAATTTAATGTTCCTTTAGTAGGCTACGTTGCGAGTTAAAATGTATTCATTTTGTTCTGAAAATCTTGTTTTATGTGGATATTGGAATGATAAGTACAACATTTTAAATTAACTCGTTTTGGCTTGTTAGTAGCTTCTTATATTTTTGTTCTTGTGTTATGAGTATCTTTCCATTAAATTTAAATGATTTGTCCTAAAATGAGAGGAAATAAAACAGCATGTTTTTCAATATGTTTGACTGTATTTTATTTTGACAATGAAGCCGCGTTGTCGATCCAGTTAGTAGCCTAATGCTTAACTGCGCGCAGGAGGCGCCAGCACGCTCACTTGATTTTTTTCCCCCTTATAAAAGTGGAAGAAACTTACAATAGCCTACTCCTTCGTTTGTGGTCATATAAGAGTAGTAAGACATTATTCCAAATTATTCTAAATATTTATTTTATTTATGCACATTCACATTAAAAACAAACAGTCTGCTTTTGTAAAAAAGAAAACAAAAAGGATGCCGCTTTCTCAAAAGCGCATCAGAAAAAAGAAACTAAATTCTGCATAGGTTGATATAGGCTACTAATTGTTTCACGTTTTTTTTCGTTTTGTTAATTCATTATTTATTTAGAAAAATATATTTTGCATATCTATTTGTTTCTTTTATATAGCTTTTATAATGTTTTCCTCCATTTGCAGAATCGCTGCAGGTGCGTGACCATGTGAATCCTCACATTCTGTTGTTTATGCTGCTTTTTGCGTGTATAAAATTAATCCATGGAAAACAAATTTAGGTATTTTTTATGGGTCACAGCCGCGTATTAATTAAAATTTCATTTAATTGTACTTTAACATAACCTTGTCGGTTAACGGTTAAAAATGACCGTCGGTTGTCAGGAGAAATAATCGAAATTAACATTCCTATTTAAAAGTTAATCAGAAAAAATGATAGAAATACAACTGCTCCTTTTTATGATTATTGTTGATGATCAAGTAAAAAAAAAATACCTCTTGACACTTACATTTAGTATTAGGTTTTGTTTCAAATGGATAAAGAACAGGCTACTAGCCTATATAATTTACGCAATATAGGCGAAATTATGTATGGAAACAGCTCAAGGGCAATTTTTTTTTTTTTTTTTTTTTTTTTTTGCGATACACCAAATCTTATGTCACGGTTTCTTTTTTTTTTTTAGGGATGAGGTCATTATGCACACCATTTTATCGGTAAAAGGCCGGTTGGACAGCAAATTTCGCAGGTTTATTTTACGCATATTCTCTTTGTCGATTAACAAAAAAGTTCGAAAACTGGATGGAAACTTGGTTAGTGACAGCCACGCGCTTTGCAACGTAATGACTTGGATCACTAGTGGGGGCCCCCTAGTGGCGGCGGGGCCCTAAGCAGCCGCTTAGTTCGCCTATAGGGAGGGCCGGCTCTGTACACAACAATACGGCAACGACTTTACAACAGGACACATTGTTTTATTTTAATTTTATTTTTTAGCTTGTACACCAATGGATTTCTGATGTCGGGATATTTCAGACTGCATCTCCACAGCTTAATCACTTTAGTATTAAACATACGGGTCAGGAGGAGGGTCGGGTACAATATTTATTTTTTTTATTCTGCGGTCCGAGTTGCGGGTGGGTTATATGAAAACGGTCGGGTTCGGGTTGTTTATCCACTGACCCGCGTGTCAGGTTGGACACTAATGTTTTGAAAAAAGTGGAGCGTGTGAGGAAAGCTTTCCCCTTCTCCCTGGCATGCATTTGAATGCTGAATTCGAAATGCAACTGAATGCAGTCGGAATCCGCCCCCAGCACCCCCAAGTCTCCAAATGTTGATTACAACAAGGCAACAGACAGCATTCAACACCCCACCCCACCCCCACTCTGCCATTCATAAACATTTCGCTCTTTATACTGCATGCCGCTTAACTCTGATGCCTCATTAACGGCTACTTTTCAGAAAACTGAAAAAAAAAAAAAAAAAAAAAAAAAAAAATACACTTCCCTTTGGTTTCCCAGAACAGACTTAAGCCTAGTTCCAGGCTAAAATGATGTAAATCGGAGCTGTTTAAAGATTAAAAAAAAAAAACAAAAAAAAAAAAAAAAACTTTTACTGATCGTTGGTCGGAGATTCAACCCGCAGTTCGTGACTGGAAGCTGTTAAGAGACAGACTTAATGAACTTCTCCGAAATAGAAGAACTACTTTTCCACTTAAAAAAAAAAGAAAAAGAAAAAAAGGTGGAAAAAAATTGCATAACTCACTGGAGCACTTTTCAGAATCAGAATCAGAATCAGAATGAGCTTTATTGCCAGGTATGTTTGCACATACTAGGAATTTGTTTTTGTGACAGAGCTCCACAGTGCTACAGAATGACAGTGACAAGACGATACATATTATAAAAATAACAATATAGAGGTATACAAGACAGACAATGTGCAAAAATAGCAAAGACATTTGAATAGAAGTAAGTATGTGCTTTAAATAAATAACGGAAAAATGAATAAAGAATGTATAGTGTTGTATGTTGCACGATCAAGTGTTCATGAGATGGATTGCCTGAGGAAAGAAACTGTTTCGGTGTCTGGTCGATTTGATACTTAACAATTGTTGTATTCGTTGTCAGTCATATAGGCTAAGCTTTATTGTTTTGAAAAGTGAGCCTTCTGTTTATTTGTCTAAATTATTTTCTATATTAGGATATAATACTAGGCTATAGTATTTATGGACATTAGGCCAAATCTACATGGGTTTCTTCCCTTTCACTTCAATTAGTTTTTAAGAAAAAAGAAAAAAAAAACTGCATGGGCAGTGCGTCATAATAATGTACGGCATCAAAATGTAAGAACAAATCTAAAGACAATAATAATAATAATAATAATAATAATAATAATAATAATAATAATAATAATAATAACAATAATAATAATAATAAAATTAATTATTAACACTCCTAAAAGTACAGTATAGTGCTCAGATACACTTACGGTAGGTGACCTAACCCTAGTTGATACTTTGTTTCAACTTTTCAATTATTTCATTAATTAACTAATAAACAAATGCCTTTCCGATATGATATAAGTGAAAAGGGAGACGATTTCGAAAATGATTTCACCAAAAGGCGGATGCGAACTCGGGTCTCCCGCGTCAAAAACGATATGTTACTCGTATTATCACTTACGCCACTGAAAATGTTGCAGTATAGCCGTCTTTTGTAATATTTGTAAATATGGAGTATTTGCATTGTGTAAAAACATTAAATAAAAGGCACCAGACTACAGAAAATGGCATATACTAAAGAATTTATTTTTCTGGGGGAGGACCCACCCACATTTATTTTGCTTCCGACGCCCATGCTTGATGATGAAGTATAGTCTACAGGATATAACAATGAAGTGCTTTTCCAGTCCCGATTCCACAAGGTTTTATTCCGCATCCACCCGCTCCCGCTATATTAACTATATTATTCGCCCGCTGCCCGCTTAGAATAAATTTCTAAGCACCAAAATCGCAAAAACAAATCAAAATAATAATAGTAATAATACTAATAAATAAATTAATTAATTTTTAACTCTATAAAAACTGTAGTTTATATTTATCCTCTCCATTTCTATTCCTCTCTACTCAAATTAATTGTCAGTGTATCTAAAATTGTGTATCTTAGAAAAAGAAAAAGAGGAACTACCTCTTAAACATGCATATCTTAATTTGATGTTGCTTTAAAACGATGAAATATATAATGTATTTTATTCTGAAGGTGAAAGTGGTCCAGTTATTTAACTGCCTGCGGCGCCGTCAGGATCACGTTTTTTTCCCCTTTTAATTAAGTGGATACAGCTTACAATACTCGTTCAAGAGTAAGGGATTGCTCAAAACTATGCTATTTTACATATTTCTGTTATTTGTGTACAATCACAACGAAAAAACAGATGTGTATGCTATTTGTAAAAAAAAAAAAATGTAAACAAGATGCTGGTTCAAGGGCGCGTCACAGAAATTGCCTACAATTCTGCATATAGGCTTGCTACTTATTAATTTTATTTTATTTCGTTTTGTTAAATTATTATTCATTAAGAAATTTATATTTTGCATATGGGCATTTTTATTTATTTTACATACAGCTTTTTTGGGTTTTCTCTGTGCATAAGATCTGCGCGTGATGTTCTGATGTTTATGCTGCTTTTTGCTTGTGTACAGTTAACCCCTCAAAACGAATTTAACTGTTATTAATGTGTCACAGCCACGTTTCAATTTAAATGTAATTTAACACAATCTTGTCGTTAATAATAACTAAACGCGTCTGTTGTCGTTTGGAAAAAAAAAACAGAAATTAACATTTCTATTTTCAATGCAGTCTAATAAAAGTTCAACAGGAAAAAAATAAAAGAAAATAATAATAAAACTGCTCCTGCTTATGAATAAATTTTTGCTTGATGATGAAGTATCTAAATAGTCTATAGGATATAACAAAGTGCTTTTCCAGTCCCGCTTCCACGAGGTTTTATTCCGCATCCACCCGCTCCGCGCTATATTAACTATATTATTCGCCCGCGGCCCGCTTAGAATAAATTTCTAAGCACCAAAATCGCAAAAATACTGTAGTTTATATTTATCCTTCCCATTTCTATCTGTCTCTACTCAAATTAATTGTCAGTGTATCTAAAATTGTGTATCTTAGAAAAAGAAAAAGACGAACTACCTCTTAAACATGCATATCTTAATTTGATGTTGCTTTAAAACGCTGAAATATATAATGTATTTTATTCTGAAGGTGAAAGAGGTCGAGTAATTTAACTGCCCGCGGCGCCGTCAGGATCACTTGATTTTTTTCCCCTTAATAAAGTGGATACAGCTTACAATACTCGTTCAAGAGTACGGCATTGCTTAAAACTATGATATTTTACATATTTCTGTTATTTGTGTACAATCACAATAAAAATAAAAAAATTTTTTAAAAAAACGTGTAGGCTATTTGTAAAAAAAAAAAATGGAAACAAGATGCTGGTTTAAGGGCGCATCACAGAAATTGCCTAAAATTCTGCATATAGGCTTGCTACTTATTAATTTGTTAAATTATTATTCATTCAGAAAAGAAAAACATATATTTCTTATGTGGGCCTATTTTATTTATTATTATATATAGGTTTGTTGGGTTTTTCTCTGTGCATAAGCTCTGCACGTGAGGTTCTGATGTTTATGCTGCTTCTTGCTTGTGTATAATTAATCCCTGAAAACGAATTTAGCGGTTTACGTCAGTTGTCGGTTGGAGAAATAAAATAACCGAAATTAACATTTCTGTTTCCGATGCAGTCTAATAAATGTTCGTCAGGAAAACAAAGAAAGAAAACAAAATAACAATACAACTGCACCTGCTTATGAATAGGCTATCTTTTTGCTATTGGTTTGAACCATAATTTCAGGAAAGAGGAATCATTGAACTATTGTACTGGTATTTGTGACCAACGCCCCCTAGAGCTGGCCATGGTGTTTGGCTACAGAATGTTGTTCCTTGCGCCACCTGGTGGATATTATATGAAGTGCAACAACGTTGTAAAAAAATCTAAAAAAGCCGCTGCGGCAGGACGCGTGCCCACGCGTGCCGAATTGCAGGCTGCCGCGTGAAAATAGACGCATTTTTAATGGCCAGATCTGTACTTCCTTGGCTCGTGCATGTTATCGATGTGGATCTACAAAACATCTTGCAAATGATTCCAGATGTCCTGCAGTTTCTGTAAAGTGCCATAATTGCCAAAAGTTGGGACATTTTTTAAGAGTGTGTCGTTCACAGCAAACACATTCTGTACATGAGATTGAACTGCCTGAGCTTCAGATTCTTTACATGCATGATTCAGTATCTAATAAGATAAAGTGTACTACTACTATCATGACTGCATCAGCCTCTGTACCAGTGGAGTTGATTGTAGATTCTGGATCTTCCGTTTCCATTCTGCCTAAATCTGTGTATGAAAAACACTTTAAACAAGACTCTTTGCTGACTCCTGCTGTTAAATTGGTGACATATTCACGAGATCCAATACCAGTGCTTGGTTGTCTACCTGTTACTGTTACCAGAGATAATGTGACCTGTAATACTTCAATCTTTATAGTTGAATGTGGCACTGCTCTTATTGGAATGGATTTAATTAATGGACTGCATCTCAAGTTTGAAGGTTCTTCCATACTTCCAGGACTGACTCAGTCTTCAGCCTCTGTAATGCGACTTTCTGCTTCTGTGCCTGTTACTAAGCTGGGATGTGCAAAAGGATTTGTGCATAAGGTAAAAACTTCTTCAGTGGTGAAGCCTGTTCGTCAGAAACTTAGACGGTTGCCATTATCTGTTCGAAATGCTGTCAGTGATGAACTTCAACGCCTTCTTGACTTGGGTGTCATTGAACGAGTGGATGCGTCACCGTGGATTTCTCCAATTGTAGTTGTTCAGAAGAAGACCGGTGGTATTCGCATGTGTGTAGACCTGCGAGAACCAAATAAAGCTGTTGTTGCTGACAGTTATCCTTTGCCTCATATTGATGAGATGATGTCTATGCTGCGTGGAGCAACTGTCTTTTCTACAATTGATTTAGAAAATGCTTATTTCCAGCTTTTGTTACATGAAGAAAGTCGTGATTTGACTGCATTCATCACCCATGAAGGACTATTCCGATTCTGTCGTGTACCTTATGGCCTTGCTTCAGCTCCATCTGCATTTCAGAAAATGCTAGCAACTGTACTTCAAGGATTGCCAAACGTAGCCAATTATTTGGATGATGTCATTGTATGGGGACACACAAAAAGTGACCATGACCACATGCTCAAAGTGGTTCTTCAGCGCATACATGATGCAGGCTTACAGTTGAATGATTCAAAATGTCACTTTAATAAAAGCAGTTTGCGCTTCCTTGGTCATACTGTATCTGCACAGGGTATTCACCCAGATGAGGATCATCTTAGTGCAATGCTTCATGCTCCTGTTCCTAAAGATGCACATCAGCTCCGTTCCCTTCTTGGATTGTTGTCATGGTACAATAAATTCATTCCAAATTTCGCTACAGTTGTAGAACCTTTGCGTGCTTGCATCAGACAAGGTTCTGAGTTCAGCTGGTCAGATGAGGCTCAGAAGAGTTTCAGTACTGTAAAGGAGTTGTTACTACAAAGCCCTGCTTTAGCATTGTTTGACCCTCACTTGCTTACTGTTGTTTCAACTGATGCGTCGGATTATGGACTAGGTGCTGTATTCTCTCAAATTCATGAAGACAACATAGAACACATTGTTGCATTTGCTTCAAGAACATTGTCTACTGCGGAACGCAAATATTCAACGATTGAAAAGGAAGCTTTAGCATGTGTCTGGGCTGTTGAAAAATGGAGAACTTACCTCTGGGGTCGAAAATTTCTTCTACGTACGGATCATCAGGCCTTGACAGTGCTCCTCTCCTCTAAAGGCACAGATCGCGTTGGAATGAGGATCGCACGTTGGGCAGAGCGACTCTTGTGTTTTAACTATGAGGTGAATTATTATCCTGGCTCTCAAAACCAAGTTGCTGATTATCTTTCACGCCTACCCTTGCCTGCTTCTGATGAGGATTTTTCTGATACTGAGCCGGAGTTTGTTGCATTTTTGTCTTCTGAAATGTCTGCTGTGTCACCAACTGAATTTGCTCTTGCTTCTGCATCATGCTCAGAAATGACTGCATTACGTGCTCAGATTGTTCGTGGATGGCCCTCTTCATCAGCTGCTGTGGGGGTTGTTCTACGTCCATATTTTCAAATACGTCATGAACTTGCTGTGCAAAAGGACTATGTGTTTAGAGGGTCACGTCTTGTTGTTCCTGTGGCATTGCGACATGTTTTGGTGAATCTTGCTCATGAAGGTCATCAAGGAATAGTGCGTACGAAACAGCGCATTCGTGAACTTTACTGGTGGCCTGGTATTGACTACTTGGTTAAGGAACAGATCAAGAATTGTGAAGTTTGCTTGTCTTCTGATAAGGTTACAACTGTTCGTGCTGCACCTTTACAACCTGTACCTTTTCCAACTATGCCATGGGAAAAAGTGGCTGTTGACATTGTTGGCCCATTTGAAACTGCTACCTGGGATTGTCGGTACATTATGACATTGATTGACTATCATAGTAAGTGGCCAGAAGTGGCATTCACCTCTTCAATCACAAGTAAAAATGTGATCAACTTTTTGACGTCAGTTTTCAGCAGATTTGGAAATCCTCATTACATTGTATCTGACAATGGATGCCAGTTCAAGTCAGTGGAGTTTGCTGCATTTCTGAAAGATCGAGACATTCAACACATACATACGTCAGTGTATCATCCAGCTGCAAATGGAGTTATTGAGCGATTTCATCGAGTACTGAAGAGTTCTGTTCAATCTGCTATTCTGTCTGGAAAGCCATGGAAATCAACAGTGACAGACTTTCTTCAAACTTACCGTGCTACTTCCCATGCTGTTACTGGACGGTCTCCTTCTGAGTTACTCTGTGGCAGAAAATTGCGTACTCGTCTTCATGTTCTCCCTCTTCCTATAACTTGTAAGGATCCTGCTGTGAGTCAGAAAGTGTCATTATCTCAAAAGAAGATGAAAACATACACAGACCTCAAACGAAGAGCCTGTACTCCTGAGTTCAAACCTGGAGACTGGGTGCGTATAAAAATTCCAGTTCATGTTCCAAAAGGACATCCTAGATTCTCAAAGCCTTTGAAAATTGTATATCAACTGGGTCCATGCACTTACCAGTTATCAGATGGGAAAAACTGGCATGCATCTCATCTTTCTCCAGCTTGTGCACCTGTGGAAAATGCCATTGAGAGTGAACTGGTGTCCTTGCCCCTTCAGTCTGTTCCTTCCTCTACAGTGTTGCCTAAAAATGAACTTGTGAATTTGCCTAATCAAATTGCTTCTCCATCTGTTCCTGTAAGGTCTTCATCACGAGTGAAACGCCCTCCGCGTTGGTTGCATGATTATGTTACTTAGTACAAAAGACATTGATTATCTTGTGCTAAATGAGAATTAATTCTAGTTCTAATATGTCTGGTTACAGAATGTAGAATATATTGTTAAACTAATTGAAGTTGATGTAAATATTGTATAGGTTTTGCCTATTGCACCAACTATGTAATTTGGGTGGAAATTACAGTTTTGAGTAAAGGGGGAATGTTGTGTTTATGTACTTGTCAGGAGATGGCGCTGTAGTCCTCATGTTGATACCTATAAAAGGTGTAGAGTAAGAATGGAAGTTGTTGCACCTGCTGCCTAATCATGTAAATGCCTGGCACTTTTGTATTGCTTGTGGGATTGAATAAACCTTGAAGAAGTGAGAAACTTTCTTGTCTTCATGATTACCTGGATTAAGACATAACAGAAGCACCATAACTTCAAACGAGTTATAATTGAAGCCTGTTCTCTGAGAGACATTGAGAATACTGCTATAAATAGTAGAAACACCTCCTCCTTTACCTTTTAGATGCGGTTCATGTTTATAACAGTAATCTTGGGGGGTGGACTCGTTTAAAATAATGTAATCGTCTGGTTTTAGCCAGGTTTCTGTCAAACAGAGCACATCTAGGTTATGATCAGTGATCATATCATTTACAAAAAGTGCTTTCGTAGAAAGGGACCTGATATTCAATAAGCCAAGCTTTATCAATTGTTTCTCTGTATTATATATATTTTTTATTTGTTGAACATCAATTAAATTGTTAGTCTTGATTTGATTCAGGCATTTTTTGTATTTTCTAGCTCGGGGAACAGACACAGTCTCTATAGAGTGATATCTAGGTGAAAGGGTCTCTATGTGCTGAGAATTAACTGATTTCTGTAACGTGACAGGTTAAAGTGCCTGTCTCGTAAACAGGAGATCCTGGGTTTCAAATCCCAGCGGTGCCTTGGGCGGTTTTCCAGTCCAGCAAGTGCAAGCTTTTCCGAAAGCTACCTACAAACAGGGATAGCGAGTGGCTAACTTTGCAAACAGGCCCGACTCAGCTTTTTTTTTTTGCCATTTTGTTAATCCCATCATGCACAGTGTTGCAATCGGACAGCAGAAACCATTTGGAGGCCTCCTGTTCTCAGCGTACATTGATTTAAAAAAATGTCAATCATATTTAAAAGGTAGCAAAACATGCCCAAGAACCAATTCAGTGAGGTATGGCAATCACTGTCTTGCATCAAGTGGAGGCAGCAGGACGTTCGAAGTGTTGATTCATGCATCGTCTAAGCTGCCATCCCCATGCTTAACATGCGGGTTGGCGCCGTGGCTTAGTTGGTTAAAGCGTCTGTCTAGTAAACAGGAGATCCTGGGTTCGAATCCCAGCGGTGCCTTGCAAATGGCAGCTTGGATCTTTTTGCCCTTCCTTGGACCTGAGGCCCTTACAGTGCCTCTGCCTTTCAAACGACACTGGACACTGCAATTGTGCAGAGACCCGAGGGCCTGTCCTTCCTGCAGAGAGAGCACGCGCTCTCTTACCGTTGGACGGCCACAGACCCGGAAGGTCAGCCTTCATGCGGCTCTGCTTGTTCACTGTATGGCTCTGTAGCGCAATGGATAGCGCATTGGACTTCTAGACTGCCAGATGAGGCCATTCAAAGGTTGTGTGTTCAAGTCCCACCAGAGTGTTGGCTTTCTGGTAACTCTCATACTGTGCAGTGTTGCTCTCAGGCAGTAGAAATTTGTCAACATTCTCTTTTAAGCCTACCAGCACCTGGCCTGCCTCTGAATGTTTTGACCCTCTGAGTCACCCTCCCGACAGCCTTGCATGCGGTTTCGCGCCATGTCTTAGTTGGTTAAAGTGCCTGTCTCGTAAACAGGAGATCCTGGGTTCAAATCCCAGCGGTGCCTTGGGCGGCGTTCCAGTCCAGCAAGCGCAATGCTTTCCGAAAGCGACTCGCAAACAGGGATAGCGAGGGCAGCGAGTGGTTAATTTTGAAAACCGCCCCGACTCAGTTGTCGGCAAACGCCTTAAAGCTGTCCAGCGCCCGGTCAGCTAACAGCTGGCCTCTTCTCTGGAAGCCTGGATCACCTGAGTCGCCCTTCCGGAGGGCGACCGTGCTGCCCGGCTAGTCTAGTAAACAGGAGTTCCTGCGTTCGAATCCCAGCGATGCCTTTGGTTGCGCGCCACAATACAGCCGACGTCGTGCTTTATCAAAAAACGGACGGCGAATGGGGACACAGAGGAGCTCGAGGACAGCGGGCGGTTTCTCTTGCAACACTACCCTCTCACCTGCTTTTGAAAGATAGCATCCCAGGCTAACGGGTCCCACCGAGGAGGCGCCATGGCTTAGCTGGTCAAAACGCCTGTCTTGTAAACAGGCGATCCTGGGTTTGCTTCCCAGCGGTGCCTTTCCACCAGTGTCTGTCTCTGGCCTCGCTGTTGGATGGGAGATCCCGATGACACTCTATGTTTTTGAACCGTGCCTCAATTGTGCAAAGACCTGAGGACCTGTCTTTCTGCCCACACAGCGTGCCACTCAGCCGAGCTGGACGGGCACAAATCTGTCAGAAAAGGCCTCAGTGGCCCAGCCTGGCGTAACGACGGGCTCTGTGGCGCAATGGATAGCGCATTGGACTTCTAGACTGCCAGATGAGGCCATTCAAAGGTTGTGGGTTCGAGTCCCACCAGAGTCGTGGCTTTTGGCTTTCTGGTAGCTCTCATACTGTGCAGTGTTGCCCTCAGGCAGTAGAAATTTGTAGATATTCTCTTTTAAGCGTACCAACACCTGGCCAGCCTCTGGATGTTTTGACCCTTGGAGTCACCCTCCCGACAGCCCTGCATGCGGTTTGGCGCCGTGGCTTAGTTGGTTAAAGTGCCTGTCTCGTAAACAGGAGATCCTGGGTTCAAATCCCAGCGGTGCCTTGGGCGGCGTTCCAGTCCAGCAAGCGCAAGCTTTTCCGAAAGCGACCTGCAAACAAGGATAGCGAGTGGTTAAATTTGCAAACCGCCCCGACTCAGTTGTCGGCAAACGCCTTAAAGCTGTCCAGCGCCCGGTCAGCCAACCCCTGGCCTATTCTCTGGAAGCCTGGATCGTCTGAGTCGCCCTCCCGGAGGGCGAACGTGCTGCCCGGCTAGTCTAGTAAACAGGAGATCCTGCGCTCGAATCCCAGCGATGCCTTTGGTTGCGCGCCACAATACAGCCCAGCTTGTGTTTACCAAAAAACGGACGGCAAATGGGGACACAGAGGAGCTCGAGTTGTGCTTTTTGCCATTTTGTTAAGCCCATCATGTGCAATGTTGCAATCGGACAGCAGAAACCATTTGGAGGCCTCCTGTTCTCAGCGTACATTGATTTAAAAAAAATGTCAATCATATTTAAAAGGTAGCAAAACATGCCCAAGAACCAATTCAGTGAGGTATGGCAATCACTGTCTTGCATCAAGTGGAGGCAGCAGGACGTTCGAAGTGTTGATTCATGCATCGTCTAAGCCGCCATCCCCACGATTAACATGCGGCTTGGCGCCGTGGCTTAGTTGGTTAAAGTGCCTTGCAAATGGCAGCTTGGACCTTTTTGCCCTCCCTTGGACCTGAGGCCCTTACAGAGCCTCTGCCTTTCAAACGACACTGGACACTGCAATTGTGCAGAGACCCGAGGGCCTGTCCTTCCTGCAGAGAGAGCACGCGCTCTCTTACCGTTGGACGGCCACAGACCCGGAAGGTCAGCCTGGGTTCGAATCCCAGCAATGCCTCTGGTTGCGCGCCACAATACAGCCAACGTCGTGCTTTATCAAAAAATGGACGGCGAATGGAGACACATAGAAGCTCGAGGACAGCGGGCGGTTTCCCTTGCAACACTACCCTCTCACCTGCTTTTGAAGGATAGCATCCTAGGCTAACGGGTCCCACCAAGGAGGCGCCGTGGCTTAGCTGGTCAAAGCGCCTGTCTTGTAAACAGGCGATCCCAAGTTCGCATGCCAGCGGTGCCTTTCCATCAGTGGCTGTCTCTGGCCTCGCTGTTGGATGGGAGATCCCGACGACACTCTATGTTTTTGAACCGTGCCTCAATTGTGCAAAGACCTGAAGACCTGTCTTTCTGCCCACACAGCGTGCCACTCAGCCGAGCTGGACGGGCACAAATCTGTAAGAAAAGGCCTCTTTTTATAACATTTTATAAAACTACATTTTTATAAAACTAATATTTTGTCATTGTACATTAAACTTAAACACCCAGAAAGCAGGAACCAATAATACAAACTCAAAGCCTAAAAAAAGCCTAGTTCCTTAAATAAAAGTTAGAAACGTACTTTCTTTAGTAGAACACTAAAGACCCATGATCCCTTGGTCACTAACATCCTTGGTGGTCCACTTGTGCTTTTTCGATGTAGTGAGGTCTTCTGAAATGAAATAAAACAATTGGTCTGTGTAAGAAACTAAACATTATTTACAACATTACTCACACAATGACATACAGTACTTGTCTAGTTTGTAGACATTACAATTTGTAAATGCTCAAAAGGAAGACTCTTCAGCTCACCAAGGCTGCATTTATGTGCTCAAAAATACAGTAAAACACTAACAGTGTCAACAAATGTTAAAATAACTGTTTAAACTGTTTGTAAAATACATTTTAAAGCGTAATTTATTGCTGTGGAGCAAAGCTGAAACTTAATTAACATTAAAAAAAAATAAGTATATTAGAATGATTTCTGAAGGGTCATGTGACACAACTTACACTGCCAAATCATGCTGGTACCTAACCTGAAAGAAAAGAAAATGTCAAAGTTTAATCCTCCATCAAAAACATTACAGTTCATTACTATATAAACCTACCACAAATTGTAATGCAGTATAGTACAGTAAAAATGCAACGCTCAAGTGATGGAACTCCAGTCTTACAATTATTCCATAAGAAGACTAGAAACGGCCACATTTTTTTCCAAAAGCCTTCTTAAATCACATTTAAAATATATATAAAACACTTACTTTGAAACCAGTGATGACTGTCGTTGAAAATTTAAGAGCACAGATCCAACCTTCCTCAAGAGTCGATTCCCGCCAGTGCCTTCACCACACAAAGCCAAAGACGCTCAATGGTCTGGAGCCTTTGGGGTTCAGCTGCTACTGACACAAAAACAAAGAAATGAGTCAGACAATGTATATATCTGTACAAATTAAAATGTATTGATTTTTAATAGGTGATTATTTACTCATCAGTGTGTTGAACATGGCAAATCCAAGATGCAGAATGACTAGATTGATCACTTACAACAATCGGATGACAATCTGATAAAAAATAACAAAAAAATATAATATTTTCATTATTAAATTAATTATTTTACTTGTATATGACTTTTTTCTTCCCTGTATATGCAGGTCTAAAGGTTGAGTTATATTGTAATTCTTTGTTATTAAAAAAAAATAAAATTATTATTATCCATGGGTACCAAAGACGTCACTTCCGCTATGCTCGCCGCCATATTTGTGTCCGATATGATAACAGGCACAGTTCATCTAAATGAGATTTATTAATAAATTGAAACAAGAAATTACTTTTTATCACTACTTCCCACACTGTGTATTTGACTTGATTGTATGTTTAGGACAGATTGTGTAAATTATTGTGAACGTAGTCGCTCGGTGAAGGGAAGAATCCTTTGCCGGCTGGTCACTACTTCACAGCGAACGGGACTCGCGCTGACGGCACTAATACAGTCCGCGCTTAGATTTCGGCAAATTAGTTTTGCCGAATGCAAAAAAAATGTGATTATTGAGCATAAGCCCAACATCCAGCAAGCCAAGGGAAGACGTCTTTCACGTTTTGTGTATTCATAAACCCGGATCTCATTATTGAAGCTCAAATTCAAGCACCAAAAGCATGCGATTTCTGTTTAAAAATATGCTTTTTCATTCATCCAGACTATATGGCCGCATAACATTTTAGTTTACTTTAGTTTATTACATCACTTGTGCAGCCAGTCACAATTCACAATGGTACCATTTACTCGGGATGATGATTTGTGTGTGTGCCATTTTTGTATGACAAATAATTTTTAGGGTAATTGTACATAAATAGTTTTAGCAAAACAAATATGATTATTTTAAGAACCTTTTTTACATGTATATACTTTACTGCAGGCGTTGCAATGAACGCTATGTAGTACAATAGTTTAGCGTTTATTATTTAATTTTCATAATTCATTAAACACCGCATGTTCTAAAATGCCTTCAACTGTAAACACTCTTGCTCTTAAGCCTAATACACACTGAAACAAATAATTTACGGCATCTGGCTGTACTGTAAGTCACTATTCTCTGCATTAGCACTGTTTTGAACTTACTGTTTGAATGCATTCTCGTTTACTAAATCTTTTGACGTACGAGTTGATCGGTTCAAAATGTAATTAACTGATTCTTTTCATTTTAAGGCATTATTTTCATTATCATCTACTTATTTACAATCTTAGTCAATAATTAATTATTATTGCACTACTCTTGTTGTGCCGAAAAAACACCCTGCTGTGAAAAGCACCTGCGTGAATGACACCGGTACACTAAAGGCTATATGCATACCGACCCACTTCAAGCACTGCTGAGATCGAATAAATCTGTAGTTAGGTTTTTTTCTGATGACTGTTGTTACAGCTAACAGAACAACATATCCCGGGCATATTGTATCCCTGTTGTGAACATTCTGGGAGTTTTGTTGAGCTTCCTCTGGTAGTTGTGGCTGCTGTGACCATAGACTAAAACAGGTAGCGCGGACACAAAAATGGCGGCGATAAAGCACAGTGACGTCACATGGTACCCATGAATTATCTCTGTACACTGGTTTGAGTCTTTCCGACTCTTGCTCGCTCTATCTCACACGCATCGAGAGAGAGAGAGCGCATGCGCGTTCAGTGTGTGCGTCAGTGTCGCGCGCTCTCTCAAATCTGTGAGACAACACAACTTAAATGTGAAAATGTTACTGTTGATAATTGTAAAATTAATATATTTTTTAACTAATGTTACCTTGACCGACATGAATGTGAGGTTTTCTCAATTCTAGCAGATCTGCGCAAATGACGTCAAACAGCATTAACGGTAAACAACGGTGCTGAAGAGCGGGCCATAAAAATAAAGACGGAAAGACTTGTTTATGTGAACAGTAGTTTTAGATATTGTCCATTAAATAACAGTCCGTTTATTTTACACTTACGTACACAAAAATACTTTACCTGAGGAAAGCTCTTCCGTGGAGCGATGTCCACTCAATCAAAGGGAGTCCGGCTGTGCGCATGACGTGAACTGACCGCGGCTTATATAGCCTCTGGATCTTTCGCGGGCTTCGCACGTGAGGTGTAACATACTCAGTTATATTTATAACAATTTTATTCATTAAATTTTTATCATCTGAGATGTACATTTAGGTAATTATACCTTGTTATATTTCCCTGCCCCTAAATAAATACATACATAAACATACATACATAGGCTACATATTTAATGTATGTAAAATTATTTTATAATATATCAGTTACTTATTTATATAATTTATATATAATTATTTATATAACATATCAGTTAATAAAATATCACAAAAGTGTAACTCACTTAGCCTATTTCAGAACCAGATTTGTATTTGATCATAAAATCACGATTATAACATTAAAAATCATATTTTGCCAAAAGTTTACCATGTCATACTGAGGTATCAGTTTTTGCAATTGCCACATAATTCCTAAACCTTATATCTGTTGAAAGCATTTTATTAGCTCTGTTACAGACAGATACCATTCTATTTTTAGGGTGCAGAACAAACACACAGTCAGAAAGTGTTATATAACTTAGAGGAAGGGAACATTTTTAAATTATAAACAAAGTCCATGGTTGACTTACTGGTATGGACCATAGTCGGGCTAAATGTATCTAAATGTGAATCGGGTCAGATCCGCAGATCCAAAGCTTAGCCAAATCCGGCAACCATTTCTGGGCCAGAGCCGGCCCGATTCCGCTGGCTACCTTTGCTTTCAAAACGCGATAAACGACTTTAAGACGAAGTAATCCTGTCACAGTGCACAACAACAAAAAGTGCTGTAGTAATCCTATCATAATTACCTCTGCTTCAAAACTTTGGTTTTAGCATACAAAAAAAAAAAAAAAAAAAAAAAAAAAAATACACATAGGTCTATACCATCTAATGGTAAATTCTTGTGATTCTGTACAGTAGAAAAGTGCTATGGTAATTCATCGTATTTAGCTTGTGTATGTATTACCACAAAAGAACAACAGAAAAACCACATATAGCATTTAATGGTAAATTCTTGTGATACTGTACAACAGAAAATGCTGTAATAATTCTATCATAAATCTATCTACTTTAAAACTTTGGTTTTACCATACAAAAAAAAAAAAAGAAAAAGAAAAACAACATATGCCATCTAATGGTAAATTCTTGTGATAGGCCTACTGTACTGCAGAAAAGTGCAATGGTAATCCTGTCATATTTAGCTTGTGTTGTATTACCACAGAAAAAAAAACAACAACAGAAAAACAACATATACCATCTGATGGTAAATTCTTGTGATACTGTACAACAGAAAATGCTATGGTAATCCTGTCATATTTAGCTTGTGTTGTATTACCACAAAAAAACAACAGAAAAACAACATATGTCATCTGATGGTAAATTCTTGTGATACTGTACAACAGAACAGTGCTATGGTAATCCTGTCATATTTAGCTTGTGTTGTATTACCACAAAAATAACAACAGAAAAACCACATATAGCATTTAATGGTAAATTATTGTGATACTGTACAACAGAACAGTGCTATGGTAATCCTGTCATAATTAGCTTGTGTTGTATTACCACAAAAATAACAACAGAAAAACCACATATAGCATTTAATGGTAAATTCTTGTGATACTGTACAACAGAGTGCTGTGGTAATCCTGTCATAATTAGCTATGCTCATTTGTTGTGTGGTAAATTTATGTTGTACTGTTGCAGTACCACAGGATTACCACTGGACATTTTTGTAAGGGTTAACTGTATTAATCCAATATCTCATTTACAATCTTCCTTAAAATTTGTAATTATTTAAAAAAAAGTAGCTTGCTTACATTATTTATTAAAAATGCAAAAAATACATGATGTATCATGATATCAAATCAAATCATTTATTGATAATCGTAATCAAATTTAATCGAGAAACATGTCATGATTCACACTCCTACAGTACAATATGTTATACCATGATGCCAAATGCTCTTAGCGAGACAGAAAGCAGACTTGCCATAAACGTAGGGTTACCACTTTTAATACCCAAAAATAAGGGACGCATTCTGGGGGGGGGGGGGTCATCTAAAAAATGCTGCAGTAATATGGGACGTCCTGAATAAGAACTGATCATTGTTTTTTTTTTCTCTACTTTTTAGAAATGGGGTCTATATATCCCGTTAAAATGTAATAATGTCCCATATCTCAAAAAATGCTGCATTAAAAAAGGTTTCATATGAGTTTTGCATATAATATGGGCCTTCCTGAATAAGAACTGATCATTGTTTTTTTTTGACTTATTAGACTCTAAAGTCTAATAATAATGTCCCATTTCTCAGAAAAGAAAATTACACCAATAAATAAAACGGATATTAAAGCTGAAATGCAAATAAATAAGTAAGTAAAAATTCACGAGCACTTTGTAGTATTATCTCTCAGTCCTGGGCGTCTAAATGAAAAGCGCTCTGCAAGCGCGTTCTCTCTGTGTTGTTTCTGAAACTACCGTAATCACTGTGATATGCGCGTACACTTAAAATCAATCGCGGCTGGCTTGACCGTGTTTTTCTGGACCGCGGCTGGCTTTACCGCATTGATTAACTGCATGAGACGCTGCCTTAGAAAAAATTATAAAAAATTCGGGACAAAACCCATCCCGTATGGATTCAAAACGGGACGGGCAATTTCATTCACAAATACGGGACGATTCCGTATTTTAAGGGACGGGTGGCAACCCTACATAAACGATGCAATAAATAATAAATGCTGACGTAGCCAAAGTTATCATACAAGTGGCAAAACTTGTAAAGAGCATTAGGAAAAGCACCTTAAATACTGAGGCGGCTGATAAACTGGTGTGTGTCTCAGTCCAGCTTGAGTCACCAGATGAAGCGGTCCGCTGCTTATTTACATACTTCACTTTCAAATGATAATCCAGATGTGAGCTTGATGAATGATAAGTGAATGTTTTTATTTCCTGCCCGATATACTGGAATACTGGATATACTGGCCTACCTCAAGGACCAGCTATTGATGATCTGTTTATCTTTGACATGGACCATTTTTTCTGTGACTGACCATCTAATAAAATTTTAGTCGACTAAGCCTCTTCTCGGAGACTAACATTCAGTAAACTATTAAGGGGGCAGCCCTAGTCGAGGGAAAGTGACGGCTGTCGCCAGACTCTATTTCACATACTTCATCATTACATCAGAGCAAGTTAGACCACATGCACACAGCCCTTATTTACCCATTTCAAATGAAAAATGTTACTTAATCCTAGCAGTGAATATTAACATTTATGTTAAATAAGACACAGTTCTTCTGTTTTTAAACCAAAGCACTATAAGAGTAGAAAATAACCTTTTAGAGAAGGAGGGCAAACAAAGTAAAAAAATACCTGCCAAAGACAAATGAATTGAGAAGATGTAGAGGACAGTTCATAGGATAGTTCAGCTTTGAGAATAAAAACCAACCTGTTTGTTCCTCAGTATCTTCATGTTTGACTCTGAATGTTTCTTCAATCCTCATGTCTTCACTCTCCTCTTTAATTAACGCCATCTATATAATAGCGTGTCACAAGGATTTTAGTTGCTCCACCATTTTTTTTTTCTGTGTTTGGAAACTTTTTCCTGTTTGAGATGAGAATAAATAAATCTCAATCATCTCTAGTTCAGTAGTCAGTGCACTTGTAATGGAGTCAGAGTGATAGTTAATGGACTTAAAAGATCTGATTAGAGAAACACTCAAAACTTTAAGTTACTATTCAGTCAGGTATTTAATTATTAGTATATAACATTAAGTATTATATTATATTACATTAATTGTTCAAAATGCTATTGTATTTTAAGGTTGTCATTACAACAAAACAATTGCAGTTGTTTGTAAAAGTTGTCATTACTCATTGTTTGAGTTTGTTTTCGTTGTACTTTCACTGTTTTGAGCAACAGGTCTCTCAGCGAGCGGCGATTCGAAACAGTGAATCATTTTGTGAGTCAACCGATTCAATTGACTCGGAGTTTGTAATTCGTGTTTCTGATCTGAATCTCTACAGAGAGAGAAATCAGACGCTGTGTGGATGCGCTTTAATAACGTTCATCATTATATAAAATATTACCATGTTGCATTCAATAATTATTACGTTTACATCGCTTGTAAGCCATACAAAACAGACTGAACGCTTGGTATGAATTTAAACAGTAAAGACTACAAACCTTTCTTCAGCTGAAACACTGATGCAGGAGCGCGGTGCAGCCTTATGGCGTCATACACCAGATCAAAATAAAAGTCCTGTTCACGCGCTTCTGTGTCTACAATCCAAGACGTGCATAGATATTTACAAAAAGGAAACATATTCGAATAATAAATCATGACAGTAATATTCAGAGTTTTATTTTTGGTGAAATACATATTGAAATGTATATAAAGAAACTTTGTCTAAGATGGAAGAAGAAACTGCTTCATTAGAGCAGGTAAGAGTAGATGCTGCAGTTTCTGCTTTTGATAGGATTTTTAACATAGCAAATAGAGCGAGAATGGAACTTATACAAAGTTCATCCAACGACAACTTGCTTACAGCTACAAGGAGGCTGTTTCGCCGGTCTCGAAACAGAAGTGTTTGAAGTGGGGGAGACCGGGTATAGTTGAAACAAAGGGAGAGTTGTAACACTACCAATTCCACGAATCAGGGATAAGATAGGGGTTATGTGACATTTTCAGTTTCCTCAGGCTTCCTTAACAATCACACGTGGAGATTTTCCAGTCAGTCTTGCAACCTCTCCAGAAGCTACAACATAAAATCGAATTCTGAGGTAAGAAAGTTAAAAAAAAATTTAAAGATAATATTTTGTTTAGTACCTCTACCGTTGTAGATGATGTTGTATGAGTTATATCAGGTCAAACTGTAGTTTCTCTAGTAAAGAATGGTGTATCAACCTCCTGCTAATTTCAAAGCACCATGCTAATACAGCTAGCTAAACAATGGGTGACAGTGGCGGGGTAGGTTGAAACACATGTTTTGAAAGTGTTACAACCATCCCCCTTATACACAACTTAGAACATTTTTGTGATTAAGTTAATTCTACAGAATGCCTAGAAAATGGGTGAGAAAAACAAATCGAGGAGTCGATGCCAATGTTATAAAAAGAGCAGCAGAGGAAGTTAGGAATGTCTGTCAGGGCAGAGGCAAAATCCAAAGGAATCTGCCATGTCACCTTGAACAGATATTGGAGGAAATATAAGGAACTGAAAGACTAGGGATTAAGGGACTTTCCTCATGTAGGATACTGCAGTCCTCACAGGTCTTCAACAGGGAGCAGGAGGAGACTTTGTCACAGTATATAAGCCAGGCAGCCGATATATACTATGGGCTAAATCCACGTGAGGTGAGCACAATGGATAAGCGTCTTCAGAACAGGGTAGAAAAGGCAAGATTCAAGATTTAATTTCTATAGGACCTTTCATGCAAACTCAACTTGGGGAGTGCAGGAAGTGCTTATGCATCAGACTGGATGCAGGAAGAGGATTTCCTATCATTCCTTGTTCACTTTGTGAAGCATACAAAAGAAAGGTGTTGCTCATGCTTGACAACCACTCTTCCCACATCTCTGTGAGAGCTGTGGATTTTTGCAAAGGCCAGGGAATTGTACTACTTACATTCCCACCACATTGCAGCCTCTCCTCCTTACTTGCCACCCGGGTCCTCTCCAGCTCACCTGCCGCCAGGGTCCTCTCCTCCTTACTTGCCGCCTTTTTTATTTTTCCTCAGAAATTAACTTTCTCAATTATACATTTGAAGTAATAGTAGTTTAAATGTGATTTTTTTTTTATCTCTGCCTCGGTTCCCAGACCCTTGGCCCTGCTTATCCTCGGTGTCGCCCAGGATCTTCGGCTCTCCGTCTCCATCGCCACTTGCTCAGCCTCTGTCAAGCGACCCCCTGGAGTAGTCAGCCCTTCCTCCACCATGGCTCCTCTATCTGTCGGCTCTGCCAGGGGCTACAATCATGGTTGCGACCTGGCTCCTCTCTCCGTCTGATCCACCTTGGACCCTTCTGTCGGATCCGGCCTGGACTCTGTAGATCATCCCCTGCCGAATAGACTTTGTTTCCCAGCCCTCTCCATTCTTTTGTTCTTCCTACCAGTCCACTTTTTTCTTCATTCCTTGTCTACGGCAAGTTGCGCCTTCCGGGAGGGGGGGATAATGTTACACCCCCATCATTCTCTCTGTCTTGATTTCTCCCATATACCCATATTTGGTTTTCCTGTCATATAGTTATTCCCATCATCTTTCTTTGTCTGGTTAACCTGTCTGTGAATTTCCCTGCCTGTGGATTATTAGTAAAGACGTTGCTTTTGACTCAAGGGGTAAGGTCTTCAGCCTTTAGCCAAAAAAGTTAAATGGCTAATGCTGCTGCTTTGGCAGTATGCAGGGAAGGAGACCAGAGGCTGTTTAGTTTGATTAAATGTCAACAGAGGTGATGGACTCATTATGCTAAATAAACAGCTTTTGTGGGGAAACAGCTCATCATTTAATAAATAGAATCAAAAACCAGAGCTCTGGACAAAACCGACTGAAGCCAAACGAAACAATATTACTACTGCACAATCATCCCCAATGGATTCAAATATTGCGCTTTCCAAAACAGCACAGGTGAGTAACAAGAAGCAATGGGCCAACCCACATTGTTCAGTGGCCCACAGGGAAAACACATCGGTTGTTGTATCTACTTTTATAATGATACTGTACAGTCTGCAGTCTCTAGTCTCATATATTGCCTGTGGTACATGTTTTCTAACACCAGTCAGCAGTAATGCTCCTAATTTCACTGTATGCAAAAAAATACAAAGACAATAAAGGCTTTTAATTCAATCCCATTGATATTATTTAGATATTTCGAACAAAACCTAAAACATCATGGCTTTCAACTATTAAAGCTAAAATAATTTTTTCTTATGCAAATACAATCAGTTGACCGCAATGTTGTTAATAAAATATGAAATGTAAAGATAATGTATTAATAAAAAAAGTAACATTTAATAATGACTCAAGCAAAATTATCATTACTGAAAGTAAAAGAGAAACTAATGAGACTGATCTCTCTCCTACTAATTTACAAGTAGGGATGGGTATACATATACATGCCAGACTAGTATGTGTAAATCTGCCAGAGATACACACAAGATTGAAAAAAAAAAAAAAGATTGTTTCTGCATGACTGTGTATAGCAGATGACGAATAAAACGCTTCCCACATGCAGTTAAATGATACGGTTATTGTCCAGTGTGGATCCAAATGTACTGAACACTTATAAGGTTTCTCTCCAGGGTAAAACATCTTATGCGTTTTCAAATGTACTGACTGACTAAATCTCTTGATGCAGTTTGAACACTTATGAGATTTCTCTCTAGTGTGGATCATCTCATGTATTTTCAGATATTATGACTGGTTAAATCTCTTGTTGCAGTGTGAACACTTATAAGGTTTCTCTCCAGTGTGGATCCTCTCATGTATTTTCAAATGTACTGACTGATGAAATCTCTTGTTGCAGTGTGAACACTAAAGGTTTCTCTCCAGTGTGGTTCATCTCATGTATTTTTAGATATGATGACTGGTTAAATTTCTTGTTGCAGTGTGAGCATTTATAAGGTTTCTCTCCAGTGTGAATCCTCTCATGTATTTTCAGATATGATGACTGGTTAAAACTTTTGTTGCAGTGTGAACACTTATAAGGTTTCTCTCCAGTGTGGATCCTCTCATGCCTTTTCAAATGTACCGACTGACTAAATCTCTTGTTGCAGTTTGAACACTTAAAAGGTTTCTCTCCAGTGTGGATCCTCTCATGTGTTTTCAGACATGCTGACTGACTAAATCGCTTGTTGCAGTGTGAACATTCATAAGATTTCTCTCTAGTGTGGATCCTCTTATGCAGTTTTAAATAAGTTACCGAAATAGAAATCTTTTCACACTTTGAACACATGCATTCTCTCACACCAGTATTTATATTCTCATATACTTTCAAACTTTGTAGACGGCAAAATCTCTTTCCACACAAATGGCATGAATGTGGCTTCACCTTTGTATGAACTTTCAAGTGATACCTCAGACCTGAAGCCCCTAAATACACTTTACCACATTGATCACATGTGTGCTGCTTCTCTCTATTGTGAATGTTCATGTGCTCCTTAAGGTTTGATGAGCGTGAAAAACTCTTCCCACATTGATCACAAGTGAATGGTTTCTCTCCAGTATGAGTTTTCATGTGACGCTCAAGATCTCTTTTTCTTGTGAAACTCTTTCCACACTGAGTACAGGTGCAACATTTCTTTAAATCTTTCTGTTTGACTTGAGAGCAACTCAAAGGTTTTTCTGTTTCGAAATGATTTTTCTCCTCAACTTGACTTGATTCTTCATTCTCCTCTTTTTCTTTAATCGACTCTGAAATGAAAGTAAAATGATTCATATTTAGGAACTTGTTATAAGCTGAAAAACATGAACAAACTAACATTTGAGAGCAGTGCCAATAAGTCCTACAGATGGTGGTGCCAGAAGCAGATTTGGTAGAGCTGGTGTGTGGGATATCAAAAATAATGATCATTTAAAGTAGAGATCGACCGATTTGGATTTTTCTATAACCGATGCCGATGTTTAGAGGTCAGCGTCAGTCGATTGCCGATTATGCGCTACCGATTTTTTGGCCGACATCTTGAAGTTCTCCCCTTTATTTGCATGCTAAAATGTCACACTAATAATAAGTGGATGCACAACATCTCTAAACTTAACATCATGAACACTGACTTGAACCATCTCTCAGATCTTAATTTTGTGCACTGCACAGTATTAACATAAAAGATTTAACCAAAGTTAACCAAACAAATCAAACTGACCAAGTATTAAATATGTAAAACAGATAATATAAAAAAAGTAACTAAACTAAAAGTTTTAGAGCTGAGATTAATGTTTTAAATATAAAATTAAGGCTATAATGTGGGCCAATCACAATGATGCATGGACAGTCTGTGCTTCTGACTGACGGCCTGTAAGTACATTAAAGAATTCAGTACTGACTATTGAATGCGACTTTTGAGCAGTGTAGGGTAGTGCTTGTTGTTACACGTTCTACGTTTGCAAATGCAGACATGGTGTTATGTTTACACGCCGTGACAAAATGCATAAAAAGACAGTATGAGTCATAATCAATCATCAAAATCAAGAATCAATATAAACAATAATATATGCATCAAATGCCTAATTTATAATGGGTTTTATCATTTCTGTCTCAATGCACCAAGAAATGGCATCACGACATGGTTAGGGGTGTTACATTTCCAACACACACTTGAGGTATTCGGCCAATCACAAACCACAGATAGCTGGCCAATCAGAGAACACCTCGGTTAAACTGGATTATTTTAGAGCTTTAAAGAGCTGTAAATAGTTGTATAAAATACTTAAAAGTCAATGAAAAGTTCTTGAATTTCTCTCCCAAAATGTTGTACAAAGCCTGAAACTAATGATGTAATAGCACTGGAGTATTTCTGCCGCATTATCACGACTTTAGTTAACACTACTGTTTCTGTATCAGCCTTGTTTGATCAGTTAAAAAAATAATTCACTTTCTGTGAAGCCTGCATTTATAATACTTTTTAAGAGTATTCTTGATGAATTATAATGAATTCATGATGCATTATAAAAATCTTGTAGTTTTAAAGTATGTTGTATCATCTCGTATCATCATGTTTCAGATGACTGTGTAACATGACACATTTGTATTATCAGTTTGATTATTTTGATGGTACCCTTTAGACAGCTTTTGATAAGTAACTCTGCTACTGCATGACAGCTAGCAGTAATTATTATTAGTATTATGCTAAATATATTCTAACACCATATTTTGATGGATCCCCAAAAGACAAACTAATATGTAACTTTGCAAGTATGTGAATTTTCTACCTAGCCTAAGTCTACTAATTCTAGACTAATAATAATAATAAAGGAGTGTTAGTTGACATGTAGTTGGAAAGTTGCTTATAGTTAATAGACCGAGGGACCATCAAAATAAAACTGTAAAATATAATGTAAAAAATACATGTGATATGATATAATACATTATAAATTACGTAGATTTAATATGCCGTCCATTGTGTCTTATAAATAATCATAATCTTAGGTTAGAACCACAAATACTCAAGTATTATAATGTATAAAAATTGTTATGATTATTCATGAGATGATATAACTTAGGGTTTTTTTATATAATGCATTATGTGTTCATTATAATGCCTTAAAAATACCATTGTAATGTATTATGAATGGGGCTTCATCGAAAGTGTTACTGCCCCCATATATACTTTTCAACAAACTGATCCGCTTTAAAGATTGTTTCTATTACAGTTAACTAAATCTAAAACTGCTGTAAGTATTATTAAAGCTCATTATGAAGTATTATGAAAGCCTGATGTACCACAAACAGTCACTAAAGATGAATGAAGATAAAACACCAACCTCCATGTTCCACAAGTTTTATTCTCAAAGCTTCTGGTTCCTCCTGTTTTATTCTCAAAGGTTCTGGTTCCTCATGTTTTATTCTAAAATGTTCTGGTTCCACAAGTTTTATTTTCAAAAGTTCTGGTTCCTCATGTTTTATTTTCAAAGGCTCTGGTTCCTCATGTTTTATTTTCAAAGGCTCTGGTTCCTCCTGATTTATTCTCAAAGGTTCTGGGTCCTCCTGTTTTACTCTCCAGGTTTCTAGTTCACTCGTGTTCTCCTCACTCTCCACTTTAATAAACATCTTCACAGCAGCAGATCTCAGTTCAGCTCATACTTCTCCAGATATTCCTGCTTGCTTCAAAAACTAGTCACAGATATAAGGATGAGAATAGTAAAGGTATTTACTGATCTGATTCAAAACTGTACTTTTCTGTTTACAGAAACTACATTTCTCACAGATTGTACTAAAACAGAATCACGACAAAACAACAGAGAGCACAGTGAATCTAATCTTCTTGCTCTTAGGTTTGTTTGTCAAACAGAAGTTAGTGTCTTAGTGCCACCCGCTGGACTGGAGTGTGAAGCGCCGAAAGGAGGAAAATAATGCGGGTGAAATGACTTTGTTATAAGGTGCGCTGTTGTTTTTCTTTAAAAAGCCGATCTGCACAAATAAATGAAAATGACTTAAAGTTATAGACTCGCATCATGGTATTGAGCATCAACAGTCTTTGAGAGTGAATATAAGAGGAGAAAAACACACTGACCTGATTAAGATATTTCACATAAAATAGTCCACAAGAGAAAATGATAGTTGAATTTATAAAAAATAAATAACCCCGTTGAAAAGTTCCACTTGATTCCTAACACTGTTCTTTACTGAATGATCCCATACGATAAAAAAATAAATTTTAAAATGTACTTTGAAATATATTTCAAAATATACAAAAATTGGCCAAAAATATATTTACAGAAATATATTTTCTACAAATAAATTTTTTGGCCAGTTTTTGTATATTTTTGAAATATATTTTAAAATCATAAAAAAAAATATTTTGCCCTCCATATATTTCAGTCCAAAAAAATACATTCACATCTAACATTTTTTTAAGAAACTCTTTATTTGATGTCTAAAATATGTACAGCTTTCAAGCAGTCCCAGATAGCAAGAACGTTTGGGCCAAATGTGGCTGAAAGCTGTCACGTTTGGCCTAGGTATGGCATGGCTGAGCACATATGGGCCAAACTTGTACCATATATGTTTTGCCATGGCTTTAGAATTGGAGGGAATTTTCATTTGGGTGACTTTTGTATTAAGGTATATGGCCCATATGACAGTACACAGACAAGAGCCATATTTGGCTAGGCTATGGCACATCCTGAAATATGTTAACTTATGGTTAACATTTGGCTTTTACTTGGAAAAACACACATAACCTGCTATAGTCATGTGTGGCTGGTTTGTGGTAGTCCAAATGTCAGCCCATTCATTCATTCTTCCTGTATTCCTATTGGTGGATTACTGAAAATTTGAAAATATATGTCCGTTATTTCCCGCTCTGCTCCTGAGTCTACAACAGCCTTTGCCTAGACACACTCTTATTCAGGTAAGTGCAGTTTTGGTGTTTTAAATGTTTTCTAGGGATGTAATGGTACGCTTATTCCTACAGAAAAAAATTGTGCGCTTAGGTATGTGTACCGAACAAACACAGTTTCGTTTTGACCACGATCATGTGCTGAATTCATATGCGTGAATAAAACGTCATACATACCTGCTGTCCAGAAATCATGATAAGATTTGGGTTTTGTTATTTTCGATAAGTCTCATCTTTAAAATTATGTCTATTATATCAGAAAATTTAAACGATAAATGCCTTTTTGACGCTCTTTGATGTTACGTGACAGACCGCTGTAAGTAATGTTACAAGCGGAGAGCGCATGAATGCGATCATCCTTTCTCCTTTCTACTAGTTATAACGTGATTTAAAAACTAACAAATCTTTCGTCTCACGTAATCTCAATTAGTTTGAATACCGTCGAAAAATGCTAATAAAACAGGATTACCTTTACCACGCACTCATGTCATGGCTTGTTTTAATATTCAAATAATATCTAATACTAATTATGATATGCTAATAATCTTTTTTCTCTCCTTTTTCCTGACAGATTGTGAAAGAAAGGCTGGTGAGACTTACTAAAGTCCATTTTTGTACATTTATTTACTCATTTGACATTTACACCACATTTTATGTTCTGTATTGTACTCCTGTTATTAAAATTGTATTATATTAAAAATGTCTGTGAATCAATTTTGTGTTTAATATGTGTTTAAGATTTACTGTGTAATTGGTATTTTAAATAAATAATAGGTGTGGCATAAATATGGTTAAATTATGGCTTTTGATTTATCAGCCACATGTGGTCCACATAGGGGCCATTGCCCTTTACAGAACTCAGCCGTATAAGAATACCACATAAGATCCATATATCAGCCACATCTGTTTTCATGATTTGGCTCATTTTAGGTTGGGTTATGGCACTGTTTTGGTTCGGTTCTGGGTAAAAAGATGTGGACCAGTTTTGGGCCGGGGAACCTAAACTTATCTGGGCCACACTTTAGCTGTTGGTATGGGCCAGATCCGGCCCAGAGGAAATTTGCTGACTGGGGTCTCAGTTCCCCCAGCTTAGAATTCACTCCAATCCCCAAAGCCTTCTTGAACACATTGGAAAACCAGTTCACTGCCTCTGTAACAGACAAAAATCACAGCTATATTTTAAAGGGGTGGTCCATCACATATCCACATCGAAACAAATCAACGCACACATCAGTAATGGCAAATAGAAGCTCAAGCAAGCTTGCTTGATGTATGAGGACCAATGGGGTTCATTCCTTGCTATTACACATCATGTTTGAGCTTCCATAAAAAACTAAGTTTGTTTTGCACATCAAGCAAGTATGGTTAAGCTTCTGTTTGTTTGCTGAACAAAGTTTATGTTATAGGTAAATTAAATCTGCTCACAATACAAAGTGATTGAGTCTCTTCTGAAAATTAGGTCTAAACTGCTTGATGAATATGAATTCGCTTTATTATATCTTTATAAACTTTCTGCAACATCAGTGTGGTAGCTGTGTAGACTTTCAGTGGAGAGACAGAAATCTCTCAGATTTCATTAAAATATCTTATTTTGTGATTTAAAACAAATGAAGTTCTTGCTGGTATTTTTGTAGTAAATTTTACTTTCAACAACTCTGCGTCCGAAACCAAATACTTATCTCATATGTAGGGATGCACGAAGACTACTTTTTGCAGAACGTGTCCGATACTTGTATTTTTTATTTCACTTACTATATAAAGCTGTCATGGTTTTCTTGTCAAGCGCAGTCCTTCACTTGGTACCACGGTCAGTTTTGCTCTGTCCTCCTGCAAAAGACAACACAATACATGAACATTTGAATACGGTACAGTGGATATGCAACAGTCTTCTGACTAGTTTTAGATTTCCAAAAGGTTTTGTTCATCTTAACATTAGGATTAAAAAATATATGCTTTTGAGAGAGATTTTTATTGGTATCTTTTGGACAGTAAAACCAAAGAAAGAGAAGTAGAATTAGCCATTTTAAAATACTTTATTTGACATATCAAACAATTTGACCTGATCTTCAAAACTGTTTACCTTTCATTCAATTGCTGTGGATCAGAACCTCCAGTGAAAAAAGGGCCATTAAAAGAACACTTGCTGTTGAAGTGGCTGTTTGGGCCTGCAGGGCTGAAGTCCACTGATGATTTTTATTCCCGTGCTATGTGCTAACTCCACCTGCAGTTGTGCTCACAAACAAAAGAGATTTTCAATATAAATTGTTTTCAAAAAAACACATTTGAGTATGAATGTACAGGTCCTTCTCAAAAAATTAGCATATTGTGATAAAGTTCAATATTTTCTGTAATGTACTGATAAACATTAGACTTTCATATATTTTAGATTCATTACACACAACTGAAGTAGTTCAAGCCTTTTATTGTTTTAATATTGATGATTTTGGCATACAGCTCATGAAAGCCCAAAATTCCTATCTCAAAAAATAAGCATATTTTATCCAACCAATAAAACAAAAGTGTTTTAATACAAAAAAAGTCAACCTTCAAATAATTATGTTCAGTTATGCACTCAATACTTGGTCGGGAATCCTTTTGCAGAAATGACTGCTTCAAAGCGGGGTGGCATGGAGGCAATCAGCCTGTGGCACTGCTGAGGTGTTATGGAGGCCCAGGATGCTTCGATAGCGGCCTTAAGCTCATCCAGAGTGTTGGGTCTTGCGTCTCTCAACTTTCTCTTCACAATATCCCACAGATTCTCTATGGGGTTCAGGTCAGGAGAGTTGGCAGGCCAATTGAGCACAGTAATACCATGGTCAGTAAACCATTTACCAGTGGTTTTGGCACTGTGAGCAGGTGCCAGGTCGTGCTGAAAAATGAAATCTTCATCTCCTGTAGAAAATACTTTTTGTCAATGCTTTTAAATTTGTGTTTTGGTTGTTCTGTGCTTATGAGAAGACAGAATGTTCTGTGCATATGAAAAGACAAAGTGTACACTATGTAACAGAATCTGTTAGTAAAATGTGTGCGTGTAGTTGCGAACTCTCTACATTTATGTCATTTCTGAGAAACCTTTGTTTACAGGCACGTAGGAGAAAAGAAGCCCTGCAAAAGTAGTAGCAATTTGAAGGTCACTTTAGACTAGACTTTTGGTCACTCTAAGAAGAAGAATGGGATGGGGCTGTATTTTCTTTTCTGTCCAGGAACGGTTGGTGAACACGCCCTGATTGGAGGAGAATGGTTGAACGATATCAGGAGGAGAGGCCTGCAGAATCAAGAATATAAATGCATATTTTAGCTTTGTGAGACATTCCTGGACTGCCCAGAATGTCAGATTTGATATTGGCTGTTCTGGAATCCTGAGCTCAGCACTCTTTGACTGTACTATTAAATTGGCTTTAAACGTTGACGCGGACTCGAGCTGTGTTATTTAAAGGGCGAATAAACGAGCTGGGGGGAAGTAGGTATTTTTACAATACCGGCAAATTCCAACAATTGGAGGGGGGCACCCGGATTCGCCCGAGACGAGGAATCCGAAACTGAAGGACATCTCCATTTCAACTCCTCTGCGCAGAGAAATAAATAACAGGTAAGCAGTTACCTTTTTCATAAAAAACTGCAGTTTGGCTACTACTAAATTGAAGAGTTGAATAGGAAGTGAATATCAGTTTTGCGTTTTGTACAAAATTGGGTAAAGTCAAAGAGTAAGAAAGTAAAATAAGGTAAAGGATATCCAGTGATCTCAAATAAAGGAATTAAATTAGTAAATGAAAGAGAACTCCTAAAACATAAGGTTTTCCTGACGAGGTTGAGTTTTCCCAAGGATTTCCAACAAATTAGAAAGGACATAACAGAAAATTCGTAAAAACGTTTCCCGGCGAGGTTGAATTTTCTTTTGACTTTGAAGGTGTCCAATAAAATAAATTAGGGTGTGACAGAAAACTTGTAAAGGTATGCCCGTCGAGGTTAAGTTTTCCTAAGGATTCCCTGACATATTGGTAGAAAGGTGAAAGAAACATCGTAAAACCCGGCGGGGTCGAAGCCTAATAAGGTTGATTTTCTTAAGAACCTCCTAAATTTGAGATCAAGTGTATGTGGCATATGCGTTGTGTGAAGTGAAACAAATGTGTATGTGTGTAGTTTATATCAGGTGATTGTAGATACAGTTAACATATGATAGAGAATACATAAAGAGAACTGTAGCATTTGAATTAACTGGTACCGATTCACCACGACGCTGACGGGCGTTGGGGAACGGTCCAGTCTCCATCCTCTCTGCAGAGCATCTAAAACAAGGTAAGCAGTCACCTTTTTCATAAAAGTACTGCGAAATTGGAAATATTCAAAATTTTAAGGTTGAGAGTGGATTGAACACCAATGTAAAGGTAATTTTATACAAAAAGAATCAGATCAGTTTAAAAGGATATTGTAAAAGGTTAAAAGGTCGTTGTCAAATCCTGGCAAGGTTAGGATTGACTTGACCAGGCTTGGTTAAAGTAATTTTATAAAAATTCATAAGAAATCCTGTAAAATCCCGGTGTGATTAACGTGTAAAAGTGTCTGTGTACTGAACGATCTCTGATCTCTGTGTGTGAGTGTGAACTACTCCGTATCTGGGAGGTTGGAGTGCTGCGCACCTTCTCTGGACCGTCACTTAAGTGTGACCTGGTAGGAACGGACGCAGCATTCTTACGGCTCAGAGAGGAGGGGGAAATTGATGAGCCCTGTGATAAAGGGACTGTATGAAAGAAAATAAAATTTGAAAGTGAATGTATGAATGGAGAGATCCTAATTAGCAGATGGTGTTAGAACTGATATTTCCTACTAGTAGAAAAAGAGTTAAGAACGTTCCTAGGTGGTGGGTGTGTAGACTATTAGGGCATAGAGAGGACTGTGAGAAGTGTGATCCATTAGAAGAAACATGAATAAATATTAGTAAATACTTTACCAGTATCAGGTTTCAATGAATGAATGTTAAAGTAAGTTAAAATAAATACAACAAACAATAAATAAATAAGTAAATAAATAGATAACTAAATAAAATACATATTGAGTAATTTCTGATTTATTTCATTTTGTTGCAAAGGCAACAGTTTAATGTTTTTAATTAAGCCTTGTAAATTATTTTAATAAGCATTAGTTTTAATTAAAAGATAATAACATGGGGAATGTTGTAACCCTTGATTACAAAAAAAAAAACAGTCACAAGGGATGGCCCAAACAGAGCCAAAAGAGATTAAGGGAAGGCAAAAAGAATTATTAGGGTGTTGGTCACGCATGGCTAGCATAAGTGAAGGCATGATTGACCACCCCTCAGCACAAAGAGCTGAATTGCGGGCGTTGATATGTGCTCTACAAATGGCAATAGGCCAGAGGGTCAACATTTATTATGACTCAGCATATGCAGTATCAGCAGCACTTACTGAGCTGCCAGGGTGGGCAAGATGTGGTTTAGTAACGTCAACAGGGTAGCAGATTAAACATGCCCAAGCAGCCACTGAGCTATTGCAGGCCATATATTTTCCAAATGAATTGGCTATCAAAAAGTGTGCGGAGCACACAGGGGGGTGGGACTTTGTAGCGTTGGGTAACGCTGTAGCTGATGCAGCAGCTAAAGGGGCTGCTGGTTATACTGACAGTCAAATGCTTCCAACAACCAGTGACAAATTGACTTCTTTAGCTCCCGAAATTACTGTCCGATATGTAAAATTACAACAATTGACTGCGTCTCCTGAAGAACGCATATCCTGGTTAAACTTGGGAGCAGTGAGGGATGGGAAGGGAATTTGGAGGGTCCAAATGGCAAACTGGTGCTGCCAGCTTCAACGGCGGTCTCGGTACTGTCAGAAGCTGACAGCATGTGCCACAGGGGAGAGAAAGACATGACAAAGCGTATGAATTTGACTTTCAAACAAAAATTGGCTGAAATATGTTCTGATACAGGGACGAATTGGCTTACTGTTATTTCAACTGGTTTGATGTCTGTACGTTGCACTATTAATAGCACAACTGGTTTAACACCTTTTGTGCTGTTAAAGGGGCGACAATTTAGTGGGCTTTGGGCCCCTTTCAGTAAGGAAGCTGGCCTGTTGCCACCTGGGGACTACTATGACAAAGTAAGGGCGGTTATTAACATATTATCTCCCCAGAACCCCACCTTTTCACAGGACTGGCAGCAGGTGACTGGAGCCCCCAGAATCAGTGGGTAAGACTGAAATTGATACAAAGTAAATGGCTGTCTCCTAGATGGTCAGAGCCCATGAAGGTCACTGCAAGGACCTCACATTGTGTTCGACTGGCGGGTAAGGGAAAAACTTGGTATCATTTGTCATCTTGTGTGAATTGTGATCCTCCTTCCAGGTCGCTGCAGGCTACCAGAGTTGACCTGCGAGCAGGTCAAAGAGAGGGAGAACAGGAAGCAGAAAAGGACACAGCAGAAGAATCAGCTTAACCCTCAGAAGCCAACACAGGGACACAAAATTACTGTTCTAGAGAGGGTGGGAGATATGCTAAAAATTAGCGAAGACATTCCAATTGCACATTGCATTAGCGCTGACTATGCACTAGGGGCAGGTGTAGCAAAGCAAATAAGAGACAAATATGGGGTAGAGCAGTTGCAGAAACATATTAGCACCCCGGGTCAGTGCATTCTAACCACATGAAAAAAAAACAAACAGATATTTCATTTAGTTACTAAGTGGTGGTGCAGGGACCTGCCCACGTACAAACACTTAAGAGATAACCTAGAAGAGCTCAAAGAGCTGTGCAAGAAAAACAAAGTACAGGTAATGGCTATACCAAAACTAGGCTGCGGGTTAGACTGGTTGGACTACACAAAAGTCAAGGAAATAATTGAAAGTGTATTCGCAGACGGGGGCATACAAATAATTGTACTGAGCAGAGATGGGTTTTAGGAGACCACTAATAGTGGGAGGGAATAGTGGGAGGGGGTGGACCAGGGATGTTCCCTTTAATGCAGGTGGGACAACAACAAGAATATAAACCTTGGGGGCACTCAGATATGAACGCAGTTTTGCTGAAGTTACCAGAACTACCCAGGGGAGGACAGAAATGGCTAAATAAGGTTGCATTGTTAACTCACAGGGTCACTTTGGCAGTGGGTGACATGAGAGCATTATTGGGAGCAATAATGACTAGAACTAAGATGGAGCAGATAGAGAGAGAAGCCTTGATGGATGATGCAGATAATGAAGAACCATTAAATGGATACTTAAATAGACTGAGTAAAGCCCTAGGTCAGATGTTCCTCACTCCAGCAATAACCTACCAAAGTATAAAATTCAAACTAAAAGCTGGTGAATCAGCAGCTGCCTATTTGCATAGATGTGAGGGGGAGTGGGAGGAGCAGACTGGAGAAAACCCTGATTCTAGTAAACTATGTCAAGAATTTTACAGACAGGCTGTAATAAAAGGGGTCCCACAAGCTGATGCTTCTAGCATAGAAAACAGTCCGGAAATGGCAGGGGGAGACAGTGACACGTGGGTGAGACATTTTGTACATCATGTTGATAGAGCTGTAGAGAAAGCAGGAAAGGAAGAGACAGAAATAGACAAACTGAAAACTCAATTGTTAAAGATACAGATAGAAGCAGAAAAAGACAAATCTAAGAAGAAAGGGAAGGAAGTGCAGCAAATGTAAGTGCAAGAGCAAACCAGCCAGAGTGCTCCTCTACCCCAGTTTCTACAGCTTGCAGCACCACAGCCCTATTGGCAGACTGGTGTCAGTCAACAATATGATCCCTATGATCCATACACAGATTGGCCTCCCACCAACAGGGGCAGGGGATTAAAAAGGGGTATGAATATGAAAAATGATAAGGGAAGGGGTCTGTCTGCTCCACCATCGGGGGGTTGTTTCATTTGTGGAGACTTGAGTCACTGGAAGGGACAACCTCCTGCAGGGGGACGGGCTCCCTTCGGAGGAGGGGCTCCAAGGAGAGGGGGAGCTGTCCCAAATGCACTCTCATGGCCTGCCAACCAACAGGTGCCCGGTCGATGCCCAGTCTGGGACCAGGCAGGTGATGCAGAGTTTACTGACGAGGTCAACAGAGAACCAGCAGGGGGGCAAAGGTTGAACCCTACCTACAGGTGCTGAAAATAATAAGCCTATAACAGCCCTAGTGGACACTGGGGCTACTTTCTCCACTGTTACAGGGGGCACGCTGGAGGAAGAAACACTTTCATCTGACACAGTGAGAGTGCGAGGGTTCTCTGGGGAGTCAGAAAGGTGGCCACTAACTAAGCTTATTCTTCTACTCCACAGGTGCACCATCACCCTTGTTGGGGAGAGACATTTTAGTGAAATTGGGGGTAAGATTTTTTTTTTTTTTTTTTTGTAGTCCAGATGGGATCTATATAAGATTTCCAGATAGCACAATTTATAATTGCTCCACTGGAGGGGGGCTGGTACAAGGGGACACAGGACAATGGGTTCTAGAAAAGGTGGTGGAAAAAGGGGCAGATATTTATTGGTTATTGCTAACTGCACCAGACATGCCAGACGTTACTAAAATTGTACAAGAATGGACTTCATGGATGTCCTCAAAATTTTCACTGTCAGCCCCGGTTGATCCGTTGCATTGCACTGTATAATATGACAGGGAGGGAGATGAAGTATATATGGAAGAATTTCAGAAAGAGGCAGGGATGAAAAATGCTAGGAGTGTCTTAAAATGGACTTTTGAGGCAGAACAGGAATCTATAACACTAAAAACTGATTTGGCCAAACCTGCTGAACTGCAGACCCTAGATTATTCTGTAACATTCCATTTGGATGTCAGTGAGCAAGGGGCTAGTGTGAGTGGGGTACTGTTCCAAAAAACAAAACCAACAGTGCAGGGTTCTGTTGTATATGAGTGCCCATTTGGACCCAATTGAAAGAAAACAACCCCCTTGTGCGAGATTTGATGGGCCAGACAGGGTGGAAACATTTATAACATTGGGAGTAGATGTGTCAGGAAAGGACCCATTAGGACTTATACGAAAACTGGTAGAGAGCGAAAACACCACAACTGCAGTCCCGATGGTCAGGGATCTCACAAAACTAGGTAAAGTGATTAGGAGTACTGATTACAGAAATATCACCCCTCATGATATAGTTACAATGGAAACAGGGTATAAAGAGACAAATTTATGGATTGATTGGTTACATGGGAGTGCAGCTGAATTGAAACTGAGTGGTTGCCTGGCTTGTGCTGCGGCTAGACCTGAACTTAATACTGAACCAGCTCCGTTACATCCTGAAGACAAATGGGGTTAGGACTGTATATTGAACATGACAAAAATGGCAGAACCAAAGAACTGTTCTGAACTGAGCAAAATCTATCCTGTTACAACTAATATCACTTCTGTAGGGGCTGCACACAAGGTAAGAGAGGGAAATTTTACCTGTTTCAATTTCACTTACTCTGGAAACGGTAAGCTAATAGTAGGGAACTTCAGAGTGTCATGGTGCACAGTAATCCACCAGAGGGGGCAGGAAATGGTGGGGTCATGGGCTAGAGCAGGTCTGTATTGTGCATGTGGTACAGGTGTGATGATAGTTAGGCCAACAGAAATAACAGAAGGATTGTGCCCTATGGTGAGGATGGCTGTGCCTTTAACTTTGAATGGAAACAGGTGGAAGCAGGTTGAGAGCAACCTGGTTAGGAGAAAAGAGAGCCTCCCCCGAACCAGATGCCTTTGCTGACAGATGAGGGTGCATATGATGATGAGGATGAAGAAGTGTGATCTCTTTCAGAGATCAAGAGAGGGAATTGTAGAAAATACTTTTTCTAAATGCTTTTAAATTTGTGTTTTGGATGTTCTGTGCTTATGAGAAGACGAAATGTTCTGTGCTTAATGAAAAAGACAAAGAAGACACTGTGTAACAAACTGTTTAGTAAAATGTGTGCGTGTAGTTGCGAACTCTCTACATTTATGTCATTTCTGAGAAACCTTTGTTTACAGGCACGTAGGAGAAAAGAAGCCCTGCAAAAGTAGTAGCAATTTGAAGGTCACTTTAGACTAGACTTTTGGTCACTCTAAGAAGAATGGGATGGGGCTGTATTTTCTTTTCTGTGCAGGAGCGGTTGGCGATAACAGGCCCTGATTGGAGGAGAATGGTCGAACGATATCAGGAGGAGAGACCTGCAGATCAAGAATATAAATACTTGCATTTAGTTTTGTGAGACATTCCTGGACTGCCCAGAATGTCAGATTTGATATTGGCTGTTCTGGAATCCTGAGCTCAGCACTCTTTGACTTTACTATTAAATTGGCTTTAATCTTTGACGCAGACTCGAGCTGTTTTATTTAAAGGGCGAATAAACGAGCTGGGGGGAAGTAGGTATTTTTACAATACCGGCAACTTCCAACAAGACCAAAGAGCCAGCGAGAGCATCTAGAGAAAGACTAAAATACCAATATGTCTGAATAAAGCTTTGTTCCATGTGTCTTTATTTATGTTCATGGTTACTTTATTATTTTACTCATATATCCATGTTGTTATCAGTAAATAAAATATAAGTTTCATTAACATAATGCATTAATTAATTACTTGATTGAAAAAAAACATGCTTGTTTCACTAAAAAATATAATTAATTATAGGTCAGCATTTATCATTATTATTGATCAGTATTATAATCTTAATTTCTAAGTAGTAATACTTACATTTTTTGAGTGAAAAATCCTCAAAAAACACCTCCAAACACAAGATCTTCAAGCAGCGGATCCACGTCTCCTTTGTGCAGATATTGCAAACATGGAGGAAGATGTACTAGGTAGGGTTGTTGTGTTACTGATGCTATGAGGTGTTTGAGCACCTGTTGTGCTTATTTTCTTTTTATTACTAATACTACCTAACTTACAATTACAGTCTCAGGGTAAGATGGTATTTATCTTTAACAATGAACAATCATAATGAGAAAAAGTAAAAACATAACTATTAGGCTTGCTTACATCATAGTATGCAATTATATACACAGGGAAATATGATTAAATATCTCTGAATAATCAAAATATTCACATCATCGTTTATCAAAAATTGGATTTGTTTTTGTTATTGATAAGCCTCAGGGATGAAAAGAGATATTCAACAAGAATTTAAGCTATAGCTTTGCGTATGGATAAACAATTTTGAATACAAAATAAAAGAAATAACGGTAACACTTTACAATAAGGTTCATTAGTTAACATTAGTTAACCACATTAGTTAACATGAACTAATAATGAACTGCACTTATACAGCATTTATTAATCTTTGTTAATGTTAATTTCAACATTTACTAATACATTATTAAAATCTTGTTGACATTAGTTAATGCAGCGTGAACTAACATGAACAAACAATGAACAACTGTATTTCCGTTAACTAACGTTAATGAAGATTAGTAAATACAGTAACTAATGTATTGCTCATGGTTAGTTCATGTTAGTTAATACATTAACTAATGTTTAACTAATGAACCTTATTGTAAAGTGTTACCGAAATAACTTATTCAAAAAATAAAGAATTTGGGTTTTCCTGACAAAAATTATTTCTTTAAGAATTAAAAAATACAAAAACCTAAATGAACCCAAAATGTATCCGTTATACTACAATCACAATAAAAGAACAGCTGTTTCTTCAACATGACCACAAAATGAACAAATTTCATCAATGTCAAAATATTTATAGAAAGATGAATTAAACCTGTCGCTATATGTTAAGTTGTTGCACTTGTTATAACGTCGTTGGTTACATGATAACGTCAACATGGCGGAAGACGTGCAGATCACATCCATACTCAACGAGATTTGGCTGTAGAGTACGTACTCTTTTAGCACTCGTTAAGTAAGTACTTATTGAAATTAAGTACCTACTCATTGAGTATGCGGTTTCGAACGCAGCCATAGACTCAATCTCCAAAGCTACTGTCAGTGTCACTTTAACCGTTTCATTTGAGAAAACTAGCATCATATCATACTTTACACACAGAAACTTCACGGCAACCTGTCAAAATAAAAGTACAGTTTAACATGAAACAGAACAATATTCCTATTTAAATAATTGACAAAAAACAATATATATTATAAAAAATAAATATAACAACAAGATTAACCACTTAATTGTAGAAAAAAAATACTACGGTTATTATTTAAATGTTAAATTATTATTATTTATTGATTTTAACAGCAAACCTCTTGTTTGTTTGCCAAAAATTAAAAAGATTTATTTTTCATTTGATTAAAAATAAATAAATGTTTATGCTTTCATTTGATTATGAGAAAATTAAAACATAAGAATAAAGCCCAATTGTTCAAAATGTTAAAATAGAGAGTTTTGGATTTATTTTTTCACTGAAATAAATGTTTTATGTTAAATAAACGTTATGACACAAAGTAGGGTAAAGTACCCAGAAAAAAAAGTATGGAAACCTAGGGGAAACACTGTATCCTATTGCTACACTTAATTGCAATCTTGCACTGGTCTGTTGGACTTGGTTTGAACAAAAATAAACAATATTTTGTTGCTTAAGTTTATGTATTCAGTCATTATTCAATGGTATACTAAAAATCCATATGAAAAAACTTACTTCTCACTGGTCAAATATTTATATGCGATTAAAATGCGATTAATTTCGATTAATTAATTACAAAGCCTCTGATTAATTAGATTAATTTTTTTAATCGAGTCCCGGCCCTAATATATATATATATATATATATATATATATATATATAATATATATATATATAATCTGGCATGCATGTGAACTTGTTGTTGGGGACTCCCAAAACAAAAATTATAAACATTTTAAATAGCATAATAGGGGCACTTTAACATCTCTCAACAAACTTGTTTATATTTGCAGGTTTATTCAGCGAGCACATCATGATGGATTTTATGGTCAGATCTGTGTGCACTGTCAGAACATTTAAAAGGTTTTTACATAAAAGGTCTTTTTTTTAAATGTTGTAAATTTTACTGATGTTGTTACAGATTGTTGCTAATAAAAATATAAAATTTTACATTGTTATCCCTGCTCAAACTCAGTACCAAACTGTCAAATGTCCATCTGAAAATCAAATTATGTAATTTGATGTAATATTAGTAATTGCATTTTGTGAAATACAATAGTAATATTGTGATAAACAATTTCTGTCCTCTCCTCCTTGACACACGACTAGTTAATATTTATTGTTATTTATGTTCGGGTATGATAACATGTTAGTAAAGTGCTTTTACAGACAACAAATATGTGAGCAAATGTGTAATCTCTCACATTTAACATTTTTATGCATGAAGCAAAAATGTTTTTTAGGGACTGTTTCATAATAAAATCATGTGTTAGGATCTTCTCAGCTGCACTTGACGGCAGCATTAGTATTTGTCTGCTCATGTGACCTCAACATATCTGTCAAATAAAACCACCTTAATAATGACACTCTTCAAAAAAATATTCATTTCTGTAGAGAATGACATTTTAATAAGGATCAAATGACGGAGTTTAGTTTAGAGAACAAAAAAACAAACCTGTTTGTTCCTCAAGATCTTCTTGTTTCAGATTTAATATTTCTTCAATCTTAATGTCTTCATTCTCCTCTTTGATTAACGCCATCTTTATAAAAGTGTCTTGTGGATCTCAGTTGCTTCACCAGAAGTTTGTCTATGTGTTTGGACAATCTGTTTAACCCCTTAAGCACAGCGGCTATTTGGGGGATTTCCGCCTGCATTTGGCCTACCTAAATTCAAATGGTTCCCCTATACACATACAATGGAGGAAATTTAAAAAAATGGTTTCATTGTATAGAAAACCTTTTAAACTACATAATATCAGTGTAATTCTTTATAAATAACATTATATAGGTTTCAAATATTACAATAAAAACAAAAAAATCATAGGCGCTTTTTGATTTTTTTTTTCAAAAGTTTTTTTTGAAAGTCTGTAACTCAGGATTTAGGTGTCTCAGTTCTTTGCAAATTGTTTTGTTTGATTCCACTAGGTCTCAGGATATACCAGAAAAAAGATTTTTTCATATAACAGTTTCTAATTGAAAGTTATTGAATTATAACCGAAGGGAGTCGCATTGCCCCTTTTCCCCTTTTTTACCCCTTTTTTCCCCCTAAAAGTGTCCTTCTGTTTCTTTGCAAAAACAGGTTTTATAAAGCACATTACCCCTTAGAATACTATTTTACTATATACCATAGCACTTTTCATGATAATTGACTGAATTATGTTTCATTTTTATGTTTGCCTGTGTATTTACTGAAACTTCTACTGTACTTTACTGCCAATATTCAATATACACTCAATACATAGCTTAGCAGATTGTTTTGGTGTCCTTTACGTTTCAAAGTAATTATAGGAATAAAACAAACCTGAATAGAAGCACTGTTATACTTATAGACGCGCTTATGAGCCGCGGATCCTCTGCTCTCCATGGAAACGGCCCGGTATTTATTCATTTAGCGTCTATTTTTGATAATGGAGACCGCTATATTCCTCTGAGACGCATATCTCCGGTTTAAGAGTCCAAAAACTACATATCCCACAATCCTCTCCACCGTCGAAGCATCTTTTGTGACCCGGAACCTCTCCATGCGTCGTCTTCTTCTTCGCGTCTAGAGAGGAGACGTGTCATCGTTCACACCTCTGTTCAGCACTACAGGCGGCCGGAGTAGACGGTGGGCCGAGGGTCCGTATCTGCTTTACTTTTCGAAATGGATGATCCCCATGGAGGGAGAACCTGGATTTGTAAAGTTGGGACGGTTGTTTTATTCTCAACGATATGAAAAGTGTTGCCACTCCCATTTATTGCACATTTTCCACGAAATCATAATTCGCGACCCGTAAATATGCAGGCAAACGCGGTTGCCTACTATATCAGTTGAGCCAATAGCGCGGCAAGATATTGACACGGGATTATTATTAACCAATCAGATGTAGTTTATTTAGAACAGCTGTTACACGGATGATTTAGCTATCAGACACGAGCAGCAGCAGCGCATTGCATATACAAACACAATTTTTCTCCCCATAGACAGATAATATGGAATAATAAATATATTAAATATAAGAACAAAACCATTTTTTATAATAATTGGATTGAAAATGGTATTCTGTTGGTTTCACAGCTGTTTAATAATGAAAGATATCTTCTTACATATAGCGAATTTTTAAAGAAATTTGGTATTCCAATCCCTCCTCGTGAATATAGCATTGTAATTGATGCAATACCAGCGGGATTTACGAGACTTTTACAAGGTTGTAATGAATCCATGCAGTCAACTTTCAAAAAAGAGATTTTACTAAATGGTATTAATATTAAAGATAAAAAATGCAATAATTCTCTTTTTAGATATTTGATTCATTGTCCTGCAACATTTCGATGTAAATACTTTTGGAATAACCATTTTGAGAATATCAATTGGAAACTGATTTGGACCTATAATAACAAATTTTGTGTCACCAACAAAGTCAATGAAACTTATTTTAAAATTATACACATGATTTATCCAACTAACGTGTTTCTCAAGAGATTCAAAAATGATTTAGATGAATTTTGTGTTTTTTGTGGAATAACTGCTGAGTCTATTTTGCATCTTTTTTTTGAATGTATATATGTGAAATACTTCTGGATTGACATTGAATGTTTACTTGTAATGTTGAGTGGTTCTAAAATTAATATAAGTAAAAGAGATGTTATTTTCTTTTGTGATAAAAAAGACATGGATAACGGTCACAATTTTATGTTAAATCTTCTTATATTATTGGGAAAGTTTTACATACACAAATGTAAATGGTCTGGAATTAAGCCCAGTATTTCTCATTTCAAAATTGACTTAAGAAATTATTTTGAAACTCTTCAAGGACTGTCAAGCCGAAAAGCTATCAGAACTTTAACCATTTTAAAAAAACTGAACTCTTCCTCTTTGTTATGATTATTTTGTATATCCCCTTGTTTTTTTTCTTATTATTGTTAATTTTTTTCACATTTAATTTTTTTTTTCTTCTAAAAATTAATCAGTGTTTATGATTGTAATACACTGTGAATTGAATGTTAATTGTTCAAGTAATGCAATAAAAAAAAAAAAAGCAGCAGCGCATTGATCATCGTCAAGGACATTCATTGTGTGATTGGAAGTATTCATTTAATTAGAATATGATATCTATATAAAATGTTTGTTTTGTACACTGTGTTGTTCAAACGTGTGTAAGCGTCTCGTTAGTGTCGTTTTAGTAGGGTAACGTTTCAGTTGGCGAACTAGTAGTAGCCATAGCCGTTGTAGAATATCATATTTAATATCTATTTAATATTTACTATCATATTTTACTTTCGGGCTAGGCCTTTTCACATATATGTGCAGTGTAGTTGCAGTAACAATATAAGATTAGTACAAAAAATAATATAAATTAAATATATTATATATAAGAGCAAAATAGATATACAGTATGAACAACATATACAGATATATCTGTATATGTTGTTCATACTGTATATCTATTTTGCTCATATATAATATATTTAATTTATATTATTGTAAACCATACTATCTTAACTGTATACTACTGTCCATACTGCACTGTACAGTACAGGTCAAAAGTTTGGAAACATTACTATTTTTAATGTTTTTGAAAGAAGTCTCTTCTGCTCATAAAGCCTGCATATATTTGATCAAAAATACAGAAAAAACAATAATAGTGTGAAATATTATTACAATTTAAAATAATAGTTTTCTATTTGAATATACTTTAAAAAGTTGTTTCTGTGATGCAAAGCTGAATTTTCAGCATAATTACTCCAGTCTTCAGTGTCACATGTGACATCCAGTCTATCACATGATCCTTTACAAATCATTCTAATATTCTGATTTATTATGAGTGTTGGAAACAGTTCTGCTGCCTAATATATTTGATGAATAAAAGGTTAAAAAGAACTGCATTTATTCAAAATAATAAATAAAAAAATTCTAATAATATAAATCTTTACTATCACTTTTTATCAATTGAACACATCCTTGTTGAATAAAAGTATTGATTTTATAGCAGCAGAACTGTTTCCAACTTTGATAATGAATCATATTAGAATGATTTCTAAATGATCATGTGATAATGATCCTAAAAATTCAGCTTTAAATCACAGAAATAATTTAAAGTATAATAAATTGAAAATCAATCATTTTAAATTGTAATAATATATAACAATGTTACATTTTTTTCTGTATTTTTTTTAACAAATAAATGCAGGCTTGATGAGCAGAAGAAACTTCTTTCAAAAACATTAAAAATAGTAATGTTTCCAAACTTTAGACCTGTACTGTGTCTAATACTGCACCGCCTGTCTATACAATATAATACCAACCTTCCTTTGCAGTTTCTTCAACTAATACTGCCTTCTCTCTTCTCCTTTGTGCTCGTTTTATCTTCGTGATATTTGTGAAATGGCTGTAGCACTCCCTGTCGTAGCCAGTGTTAGCTGGTTTGACTAACTGGTTTGTAGGTTCATGGCTGTGTAACTTGTACGCCTGTACTGCCTCTTCTGCAATGATACCTTCTCTGCCCTCAAGGTCTTTCCACAGAAACACTGATTTAATACATTTCTCCCAACTTATGTCTGTGAAGGGAATGGTGGGTCCACCACTTCCCTCAAATATATGCATACAGCACTTCATGTTTTGCCATTTCTTCCAAGTAAACATGGGCGGAAAAAGAGTATTGTCTGTCTCGTTTTTCATGACGTTGTGTTTCCAAGCAATACCATTGTCAAATGTGTTAAATCAGAAGGGTGTATTTATTAAAGATTACAAAGAAATGACAGGACCTCGTATGACAAAAGGTGATTACATAAAATAAAAACAGTACAAATGGATAACGTTACGTCTACGTACTCATTTTGTGTCAAACTGAATATGTAGCAAAATTAGGTAAAATATTTCTCATCTTAAATAACACAATCTTAAATCCTGGGCGCGAAGCGCGCCAGTGTGTTCACAAACGCGTCACCAACACCGACACTTTCCATGTACGCTATTGGATGAAGGCATCAAATACGTCATGCAGTTTCGGACCCCGCACGTAGTTGCTTGCGCTATTCGCCGGGAAAATAACCTAGAGAAAGTTATCGATATTATAGTAATGGACAAAGTGTGTGAGTGGCAACAATTTTTATTTACTTTGTTGAAAAGCGTAGCGGTTACATATAAAAAACTGGGTTATCCCTCACCACAGATCGTTTGAAAACACGAAATCTCCACTCGGCCCACCGTCTAGAGAGTGTAATCTGATCTACTGACACGCTCTGAATGCAGCCGCAGACACACACGCACCTGTTTGAGCGGCTCAGAGCGCGTTTGGAAAGCCGCGGCCGTTCTTCCTTGGGCGCATCTGGCAAAATAACGGATTTCTCAGCAATGGAACAACGCAGAAACGTGAAAATGGTCTTGTTTGAAAGAAGAGACCCTAATCTAAAAGATAAAATGGAGTTTATGGCTATTTGCGGCTAACTGAAGCAGTAGTATGTGGAGGAAAGTAATAGAATTTATTATCATATTCTTCAAGTATATTCTGACATCGCGATTCAAATGAAGATAATTTGATATGTGTTTGTCACACAATAAAATGATTTATATGGTCAGATTCTTGAGAATGAGCACTTTCTTGTGATATATGATTTGTCTGTTTTGTGAAAAATATAAGAAATACACATTCTTTGTAATAATTCTTCACAATCGTTAGGCGGAAATTTGTGTGTGGAACAACATAAATTCTAAGCATAATTTTACTACTTTATGTATCATAAAACTAAAAGTTGTGGTATTCGTAGTAAAGAGGAGACTCTAAGCTTTCAAATGAGATCAATTATGGGCTGATACTATATGAGGAAGGTCATGTAAATGAAGCAGCAACATTTTGAAACAATTTTGAAACACTTTTTATTATATTCTGACATCGCGATTCAATTGAAGATAATTTGATATGTGTTTGTCACACAATAAAATGATTTATATGGTCAGATTCTTGAGAATGAGCACTTTCTTGTGATATATGATTTGTCTGTTTTGTGAAAAATATAAGAAATACACATTCTTTGTAATAATTCTTCACAATCGTTAGGCGGAAATTTGTGTGTGGAACAACATAAATTCTAAGCATAATTTTACTACTTTATGTATCATAAAACTAAAAGTTATGGTATTCGTAGTAAAGAGGAGACTCTAAGCTTTCAAATGAGATCAATTATGGGCTGATACTATATGAGGAAGGTCATGTAAATGAAGCAGCAACATTTTGAAACAATTTTGAAACACTTTTTATTATATTCTGACATCGCGATTCAATTGAAGATTATTCGATCTGTGTTTGTCACACAATAAAATGATTTACATGGTCAGATTCTTGAGAATGAGAGCTTTCTTGTGATATATGACTTGTCTGTTTTGTGAAAAATATAAGAAAAACACATTCTTTGTAATAATTCTTCACAATCGTTAGGCGGAAATTTGTGTGTGGAACAACATAAATTCTAAGCATAATTTTACTACTTTATGAATCATAAAACTAAAAGATATGGTATTCCTCGTATAGAGGAGACTCTAAGCTTTCAAATGAGACCATATATGGGCTGATACTATATGAGGAAGGTCATGTAAATGAAGCAGCAACATTTTGAAACACTTTTTGGACCCGCCGGCGGGTTTAAGAGGTTAAGATAAAAATAATTAACAGAAAGAAAAATAAATCCTAACTAACTAACTCCCTGTGTGTCTCAATCAGGTCCCTAGGTCAGTAGTCAGTGGACTTGCAAAAGAGAGTTAAAACGCTGTGTAGAGAATTTTGGTTAGCTCAAAGAATTTAAGATGATCAATATATGTGTGTATATGTATGAGACTGTTCCTCTCATCACATATACACTGCAAACTCCACCAGGTCTTACGACCAATGAATAGGATGAAATGAGTTATTTAAAACATACATTTCAGTCAGGGAAAGTAGTTTAACTCACAGGAAATCGTGTATAATAATCGTCATTAAATATACGCAATTTCCAGTTTCTGATCAGTAACAGTAATAACGATATCGACTGGTTTCTTTGTCCAGCAAATTATTCAGCGATACCCATTACTCTGACGTTGGCCCGTCGTCACGGCAACGCGTTTTTACTAACCAGAACGGAGTTAAAACAATTGAACAAAATAGGGCTTAAGGTAGCAATATGAGATCGAAACAGTTTAAGTGACTTTGTAATGTAAGCATTCAGCACAGAGAATCATTATATGTGAATATATGGTTGTTTATTAAACTATTCTACTTACAAACGATCGCACATCGACAAACGTACATAAAACACAAATAGACAGAGAACGCGTGAGAGAGAAAGAGTGAGAGAGAGAGAGAGAGAGAGAGAGAGAGAGAGAGAGTGAGAGAGAGAGTAAGAGAGAGAGAGAGACGGAAAGTGAGTTTGCAAAGGGACAGGAATGAAACGGTTCTGAACATCCTGAAATCGTTTCTTTTATAAAACGCCTTAAACGCAGCTATCTACGTTTGTAGAAAGGACGGATACTTGCAAGCTTGTTGTTGTTGTGCATTGTTTCCGTTTACGTTCAGTTCAGAAAGTCCTTTCCAGTTCCTTGAGAGTATTGCAGGCCTCATCATCTCCTCCGCTAGGTGAGACCCCCCCCCCCCCCATGGATCTGGGGGGAGGTGCGGGTGACGTGTCTTTGTGTCCCGAAGGCAAGAGCAAGCGAGTGAGAGAGATGAGGGAAGGTTTATAAACCTGTAGGTCGTTCACGCCCACAGTTGGACCTTGACCAATCCGGTTGATCAGAGTTTTGGAGGGAAGATTGAAAGTCTTTGTCTCTCACAATGGGGTTTCGCATGTGGAAGCTGATTGGTTGTTTGGCCACAAAACTTTCAAAAGTTCAATAATACATATAAAGCAAGGAGTTATTAAGATGCCACAAACATTAACATTTAGGGAATAATAAATGCTGCTCATAGACACCAAACATGATCTATGTATCTTCTCGTTTGACTGAGTGATTCTAAATGTGAGAGTCTTAGCATGCACAATAATTCACCTATTGCGGATTAATGTTTGAGGCCGACATACATAACAGAAACAACAATATAAGAAAAGGTAACACATTGATACGTGTACATTTCTATATAACTGTATGTGGGACTGCATGTCTGAATAAGGAAAGTCTATCTTTCCCTGCATTTCTGGTAGGAGTCTTATCTTGATGGTGGGGGGATGAGCTGGATAGTGAACAAAGGACTGGCTCATGGCACATAGGTGTTAATCATGGGGGAGAAGTCATTTAAGGAATATAACTAGTTATTTCATGTCTGATTGGCTCCAGGCACTACATTTCCCCTCTTTCGAACGTTGTTGTCCGTCCAACAGACAACAGCGAGCGACGTCAAAGGTGCGGAACAATCAGGCATGCACCCGGCACTCATGGCTGGAAGAGAGAGGTGGCTCTCTGGAGGTTGGTGCTTCAAGGAGTGGCTGTGGTGCCGTGGTCGACGTTATCAGGTGTGATAATGTAGACAGTGGCAAGGTATGGGTCCTCGAGCTTTGTGCAACAGGTGTCGAGGCACTGTCACTTGTCATCCTGACCCAGGTTGGTCTGTGTCAGGTGGTTGTTATCTAGTATCTGTGGTCCCTGCAGTCTGGAATCGCTGGTTGGACTCTCACTTGTGAGAGGGCAGGTAGTTCCAGGGTTCGCAGAGAATTGTCGTAAAGATTTTGTAGTGTAAAGAAGTTTCCGACGGACCCGGTTAGGGTGCAGGAGGGCAGCAGGTGTCTGTTATCCCGCTGTTTTGCTCAAATGTCATCAGGCGTCTGATGTTGGGGGTGTCGACACTGACTTGAGCGGGTCTGAGTGGTGTTGGTAGGGGTTTTGCTGTTGGGCCTGTGGGCCCGTTGCTCCATTCAACATTGTCTGGCTGCTCCTGAGGTGTCGGCTGGTCTTATGGGATGCTTTTTCCTTTTAGGAAGTCTAATGCGGTGTTGCGTTGGGCAAGGAGTCAGAAGTTGATCTTTCAGTACTTCTCAGTGGAGTTTCATTCAAGGAGCTCTTTGTTAGCATCAGAAACTCTGTTCTGGAAAAGCAGGCGTGTCCAGCTGTCCTTGTGGGTGTCGGTTAACTTTGGTACTCGGAGACTTGCAGGTTCAGTTCATTTACCTCCTGTCTGAGGCCCTTGAGGGTGTGGGCCAAGGAGAAGACGATGCTGCTCAGCTCCTGGTTGTCCAGGCTGGATGTGAGTTGTCCATTTGTCGCAGTCCTGCTGTTCCTTTCTCTGCCATTGCAGGCCGTTGGCTGCTTTAGGCTGAAGGATGCCGTTCTCTGTACTCTGCTGAGTCTCCAGTTGGTCCTGGTGAGTGGCAGGGCTGGATGTCCGAGACACGCTGGTTCACAGTTCCTATTGTGAATCTCGCTGGCTGCGGCATGCTTTTGGCTTCCTGCGCTCTTTGGATGCAGGTGTCGCACTCGGGCATGTTTCACTGAAGTACTGGTGAGCAATGTAGGTGGTGACACGGGTGGTCTCTTAGTTGACACGGGTGTCGTTTCTGGTGCCATCTGGTGGTAAACGTTCACAGATGTTTCTCGTCGACTGACTGCTTTGCATCGTAGAGAGGCTGTGTCGTTTGAAATCCGCTGGTTTCGAGCTGGCATCAAACTTAGCATATTCTGATGTCCTCTGTCACTGCATGCTTGGCAGTGCGCCACTTTTGCGTTGGTAGTGGCTTTGGTACTCTGGTGTATTCTGCACGGTGCATCTTGGGCACACATCAGCAATGAACCCTCTTTGTTCCTGGAAAGCTGGGAGCTGTGGCGGTGTTTGGATATCAGGAACAAATGTGAGGATGTGTCATCTAGATGCGGCATGTGTGTGACATCACTGAGTTGTTTTCGGCTTAGTGCCTTAGTGTGGTCGGACAGTGCAAAGTGTCAGCATTGCTTGGGAGCAGTGGAGGCTGCTTTAGCAGAGCTATTTTGTAGGTGGAGCCAGTGTGCATGGGTGTGATGCAGGCGGCGTAGCAGCGTGAGGGGTTTGCTTGTGGCTTAGAAGCGATGCTTGGGTTGGGTGGGTGGGTTTTTTGTTGTTGAAAACCTTAGGCAGCCACAAAATCCCTCAGTTTTTTTCTGGGCCTTTCACTGTTTTTCCACGAATAGCATGTAAATGTTCTTATTGTGATGGCACTGCTTGTCTGGAACAGTTGTTGATGCTCGTCTGTTTCAAACTGAGTGGTGTTGTTTGAAACTGAGCTTAGCCTACTTTGAGTCTATGCAGGTTAGTAATTTTCAGAGGGAGTTCTTGCGACTTGCTGTGACACAAGGGTTGATCCGATTGCCGTCACTCGTGCTGTGATGTCAGGTGGCCCGGCTTAAGGTGTTGCAGTGGGACAGGCTTGTCGTTTTCCACTAGGTACCTGCTCTGGGCGTGTCTTGCCTCGCTCTTGGGTCTATGAGCACATGGGTTTGTGTGCGTGGGATCCTTGGTCTGCAGGCATTGACAGTTATAAACATCACACAGTGGTGGCAGGTCTCTGTGATTCCCTTTGTCTTCTGGTGTGCTTGGCACATCGCTGGATGGCTTGTGCAGCGCAGCTGTTGTCATCTGGGTGCTGGGCTCTGCTGAGAGCCTTGTACATGACATTAGTTCTGCATCATCGTCATATGTGGAGAGCAGCTTGGCACCATTTCTGAGTGGCCATTTTCCTTTAGGCTCTTCATGACGGAATTGTTTAAAGTCTTTGAAATACCTGAATGGTATGTACACTGCAAAAGATTACTTTTCAGAAAGGGGGTGTGGCTTCTAGAGTGGGCACTGCTTCACGTATTCCATTGAATGTGTGTGCAGCATTAGGGTTTTAGCCACACTGTGTTTTGAGCCGAACAGTGACCCCTTTTGGTGAATGCAGGTAGTTCGTTCGCCAGAGTGTAAACATCTGGGAGTAATCTTATCTAGCAAGGCTTTCTCGCAGTTGAGGGAGTATCGTAGGGCTGTGAGAAACAGGAAGTAGCAGGTTTTGCATTGTCTATTCCAGGTTAAGTTCAGAGCACAGGTGTCCTCAGTGTTGGCCTGCACTGATCTCAGATCACTCCCACACAGTGATGTCGCTGCGTGTTCAGCTCCCATACACCACTGTATGTTTGTTCACCTTGGTCAGTCAGACGTCCCCCCTTGGCATGGGGCAGCTGGACAATCACTTTGCTAATCTTTATTGCCTTCTGGTGCTTGGCTGTTTTCTGGCGGTCTGTAGAGTCCGCTGAATCGAGCGATCGCTGTACGGAAGAAGGCTGTAGCATTTGGGTGGTGACTCACAGTGTGATGTGGATATCTGAGGGGAAAGATTTTCTGGCGTTGATGCCATCTTCCCTTGGTGCCTGTCGCGTTGTCTCACGTAGGCTCAGATGCTGGTCGTAGCAGTCGTGTTCTTAGCTGCTGTATTCAGTTTTGACAGTTTTGACTGCTGGTACAAATGGCTGGGGTCCTGTTAGCTGGAGGTGGAGCTAAGCAGATCTGTCTCGTGGTCACACTGGGCAATGTTCTTGCTTAAGAGTCAATGTTTTGCAGACAGGCGTGTGTTGTAGCCTACTGCAGTGTTCAGGAAGACAGCGTTTTGTGGTGACAGCTGTCAGATTCCCGGCCAGCTTGCTGGCGTGTGAGGTGTGAACGGTGGGCTGTTAGGCCCGGGAGAGATTTTGTGTTGAGCTCTCCTGTTTGTTCATATTGTTATCTGCAAGTATTTGAGTTCTTTAAGGTGTGCTGGGTTCAGCTCACTTTGTGTTTCTTTGCGGAGTCGTTACTTGAACTTCGGCGTAGGCTGCTTGCAGGAGGCCTTAAAAGGCTTTGGCCGTGGCATGAGTGTTGCTGTCTGCCTGGGGCCATTGTAAAGAGAGCTTCCGCTGTTTAGGAGTGTTCTCCTGTACTGCTCTCTGCGCTCAGTCTGTGGGGGTGTTGCAGGCGTGTCTTGAAGCTTTTCTCCTCTCTCCTCGTGTAGGTCCTTGTCCTCTTCATCCGCTATCTCTGAACATCCAGATGGTCTAGGCGGTTCTGCGCGCTGTCCTGGTTCCGTCGTGGGTGAAGCTTTCTCCGCTGCGGCTTTAGTCAGACGATCTTGTTGAGGGCGTGGTCACTGATGGTCCGGGCTGTAGATGAGTTGATTGGTTCTCTGCAGCCGTAGCTCTTGACTGGATCGTGATCCATTCGCCTGTGTGCGCGGTCGTCCGGCTGTTCTCCGCTCAGGGGCTGTAGTCACTAGACCCAGGGCAGGATGGCCTCTTTGCCTTGTCTGGACTGGATGGCGAGACTGGATGGTGACATGTTGACACAAATAGAGAGGGAGAGACAAAGCACAACGAGCCAATGCAAGTCCGTACAGAACTAATGAGCTAAAATGTTGCTATGTGTTGCGCCTTAACTGATGTCATCAGATGGTGACGCAAACTAAACGCTTATTATCCTAGCTGTAAAGAAGGGGTCAGATAGTTTGTGTGGGTAAACACAGGAAACTATGAGTAAACTTAATGATGAGCGATTAACTTTAGAGCTATTCAGTTCATCGGTGTAGTTACCAAAAGATTTCACTGATGTTCAGACAGGTTCAGTCTCTAATAGGGAGAAAAATAAAAACAAAATCCATCAGAAAGAGAGGTATAAAGGGTTAAAGCAAAAGAGAGAAAGTGAGCTGACTGCCAGCCCTGAGGTCAGTGACGGGGCCCACCGGGTGGGGGCGCTATGGAGTCGTCACACCTGGGAAATGGCAGAGCTGAGAGAGCAAAAGAGAGAAAGGCCCCCCTGGGATGGGCCGAATTACCCGGGGTAGTGAGAGTGCAACTTGATCGATTTGGTCAAAGTTTAAATTTAAATCAAGACTGTTTAATCAAAAATTTAAAATGAGTAAATACAATTATAATTGCTAAAGGGAGAGTTGAATCTAAGGCGGTGAAATAATTAAAATTAAATCACACACACAAGAGAAAAAACATACATTATGTTAATTATCATTATGGTTTAAATAACAATAATTAATAATGTAACATCAAAAGGAAAAGAGAAGGGAGAGACTGACTGGGACTATCTATAAGCGTTGTTGCTCAAAGAAAAAAAAATAAAATAAAATAAAAATAAATAAAAATAAATAAATAATATGAAATCAGGCATACAGATCTGGCCATTAAAAATGCGTCTATTTTCACGCGGCAGCCTGCAATTCGGCACGCGAGGCCACGCGTCATGCCGCAGCGGCTTTTTTAGATTTTTTTACAACGTGGTTGCACTTCATACAATATCCACCAGGTGGCGCAAGGAACAACATTCTGTAGCCAAACCCTGCACAAAGAGGGATATTTGGACAGTATTTACGTCTGTATTTCATTCTGTATGTAACGGCAAAGTATTTATAATTTCGTTTCTTTTTTATTAAGGTAATTTAGAAAAAAAAAGTTTGGAGCATTTTTGTTCGTTAAACGTAAGCTTTTTGTTTCTTAAAGACCAAGCGGCAGACAGTGAGTTTACCTACTCTGTTTTTCAATTTGCCTTCTCAAATCACGAATTGGCTAAAATAAAATCCATAGATGTAAAACAAAAGATTTAAATACTAAGAGATATAAATGTGTGCTATTAGGTGCCAATCGTTTGTGCGGAGAGTGCAAAACACATTTTTAGGACATGAAGGATCAAGCTCGATCAGTTACATTTTTTTCAGTGGAAAATATGTAACCACTATTTTTTGTCAGACATGATAAATAAATATGTAGAAAGACTTAAATTACTACTTAACGAAAAAAAACGAGGATTTGAGGAGGACTGTTAACTGCATCATCACTGACTCAGAAAACAGTAGTTTCTAAATAAATAATTAAAATATCTCCTTACTGTTTGACAGTCAAGGTATTTACTTGTTCCAGTGTTTTGTGGCAAGCTTTAAACAAGGAACCCTTCCAAGCTGTGCTGAACGTGCGCTCAATGCTGCTGACAGGACCGTGTTTCCACCAGCGCTGCAAGTTTTTTTTTAATCACCACTGAATGTTAAAACATAATTTTAGCCCGCATTTGATCTTTGACGGATTAAAATGCAGGGCTATACGTCTTAAAAGTGTAACATGGAAATATAATGGATGTACTGCGAAAAAAGTTTTATACTCGACAGTAAGTACGTTTACATGGACAACAATATTCCGATTTTAACGCGATTAAATACTCTGATTAAGAAGTAACCATGTAAAATGATATATTTTAATTAATTTAATCCGACTAAAGTCATATTTTGAGTAAACACAAATCGAATTAAGACAGGTGGAGTATTCCTATTTTAGTCGCATTATGGAAGACATGTACACACCTTAATCACACTATTCCCCTTGTGTAGGATTTTTCGCCATATTTTGTGACAGGATACACAAATGCTGCGCTCCAGGCAGGTTTTTGAGCTCGTAAATCACGTCTTCAAAGAACTTTGTAGCGTTCCAAGCAAGTCACGCCAAGAATTTATTATTTTTATAGTATTAATAATTTGATTGCAACGTTAAATTGTCCTAAATATTACTCTATTTTTCCACCGTGTGCCACTTGCATAAACACCGCACCCCTTTATTGTTGTTTCTTGGGCTAAGTCATGTCAGAACTGGGAACTGGGAGTGCGTCGATCTAGTACGAGTTCACGGGTGGGAATTCACGGTTTTAACTGCCGTTCCAGTGCACTTTCACTGGTAGAAGTTTGGAAAAACACGGGTAACGGGTTGCCTGGAACGCGGCATAACGCTCTCAGTTGGTCGCGCTTTAGTTTCATTTTTATTTATTTATTTGTTTCTTCAACATGGGCTTAATCAAAGCTCATTGTTGATAAATAGTTTGTCTGTTATCATAATGTATTGTTTTATGGAAACGTATTTAACATTCAACCCCCTTTTGTGCATATTTGTTAGTAGGCCTAGTTATTTTAATTTTGTGAACGGGATTTCCGCTATTGTAATGTCTAGGATGCTTTTCACTTTTACTTTTGAATTCATGATCTTGGTTTTGCTTACATATTGGCTACACCTATCAATTTTAAGATTAAAACAAATTCTTAAAAGATGGATTTGTTATTTTTAATTAAACAGCATAACAAAAATAAAATAAAACTAACTTATATAGCATTTATTAACAAAAACTAATAAGACGAGGCACTCCATCACATGCTGTGTTATACGCCGACTAAACAATTTATTACAGGGCGCGCAAACACTGAGCAATCAAAATAATTAATTTAAAAATAACAATAAATAGCAAGTACAAAATTACAAAATACATTATAAAATTCAATATTTTAAAGCCACAGCAAATGAAGATTTACATGTTTGAGAGGTAGCTCGTCTTTTTCATACCATTTATACAATTTTAGATACACTTGATTTTATTGATTTGTGCAAGAGGAGAAATATAAACTATAGTTTAGAGTGTAAAAAAATTATTTGATGTATTATTGTGAGTAGTAGTAGTATTTCCTTTTATTTCATTTTGTGCTGTACATTATGATGTCGCGCTGCCCAATGAAGTTTTTTTTTTTTTTTAATACATAAAAGGAAAGGGAACCATTTAGATTTGGCCTAATGTCAATGTAAGTACTATACCCTAGTATTATAATCCTAATATTAAAAATAATGTCAACAAATAAACAGAAGGATCATTTTTCAAAACAATAAGGCTTTTATTATGTGACTGACAATGGATACAATTGTTCAGTATCACAAGTGCTCCAGTGAGTTCTGCAAGTTTTTAAACATATATATTTTTTTACTTTTTACTTTTTAAAAAAGTGGAAAAGTTGTTCTTCTATTTCGGAGAAGTTCGTTAAGTCTGTCTCTTATCAGCTTCCAGTCACGAACTGCGGGGTTGAATCTCCGACCAACAGCATCTGAAAGTGCTTGACGAAGGTTGTTGGGTAGTGCATTTTTCCCCCTGGAGCCGTCAAAGTTAACAGAACCTGCCCAGTTCTGATAAAGGTTGAGGGGAATTAACCTTTTAAACAAAAGAACAGCGAAACGATCTGCCCTTGGTTTCCCGTCTGGTCCTGTTGATTCCAGATACAGTTTATTCTCGGTCTCTACTGAAACATGATTTAAATGTACATCTGGAAGGATTACTCCCTGCATGAGAGACCGGCGAATACGATGATGGTGATGAGAATGGGAGGTGTTTGTTGGTGTTTCAGGCAATCTCAAATGGAATGATGTCATGATGGAAGGAGAAACCCGTGAATAATCTTGATTCGGCGAATTTTCATTATGGAGCATCGGATTCGTCACCACTGGGTTGTTGGTTAATCCTTCTGATGTTGAGCCCGCTAACGAATGATCTGGGCTGGTTTGTAGGTTGAGCGTCCGGACAGTCAGTGGTGTAGAGGCTGCAGCAGGAACACCGAAATCAGCATCAACCAGGTGCGCTGACAGCGAATGGTCTTCGCGAGCAGACTGAGGAGATGACCACAAGACCGTAAAACGGCATGGGCGGCATGAACGTGACGTGGTCGATTTGTCCAATCACGGACGAGTTCATGAACGTGACGTCGACGATTTGTCCAATCACAGACTAGGTCCTGAATCAAAGCGCGGAATCCAAAACATATAGATGAAGACGTTCTGCTTTCTTGTAATTTGCTTGCTGCTTTCATTTTTACGTCACTGTTTAGATTTTATTCGCTGCTTGCAATGGCGATAACAATACAGTGCATCATTTCTCCCTGTTGAGCGCATTGCTGGACGATGTGTGTCAAATACATCCACGGTGCAATTAAGTACAACAACAGAAAAAGTGACTATAGTCATGCCACTATGTACAGTGGTTGAGGTCTAAAATGTTCTAATATTTGTTAAGTGATCATTTGCTTTACTATTTGTAAATTGTATACAATAAAAATATATTTTGTTCTGTAATTTGCTTGGCCTGACTTGGCTTTCATTAATGAAAAGAAAATGTAGTTGTTGTTATATTTGTCTTGAAAATATCGATATACCAACAACTATATTTTCTATATATTTTCATCTGTGTGCGTGCGTGCGCGTATAGATAGATAGATAGATAGATAGATAGATAGATAGATAGATAGATAGATAGATAGATAGATAGATAGATAGATAGATAGATAGATGAAAATAGAGAAAATATAGTTCAAGAACAAAATATAGAACAAAATGTGTACACACAAATGTTAATATACACTTTAAAAATATTAAATGATATCTGTTTAAAAAACTGTTTCACATGAAAAATATAATTTTATTGCATGTCGCGGTGTTATGTGTAGTTGAGTCAAAGAAGGCTACAGTTAGCCAGCTCTAGATCAGTGAGTCTCAAGCCACCCCCCTTCCCCTGGTTTGCATTTGTATAGCTCCAGTAATCATTTACATATAAAAGCTACACCGAGGCCAAGGTGACATGAATCATGGGGGGTGTCAGGTGCTAAGCCTTCCACATCAATTTTTGGCAGTTCCCTACAATTATCTGTGCTAACTGCGCATTCCTGTGAACAGCCATTAACCTGAAACTTCTGCGACAATTCACAGTGTCGTTAAATGACGAAAACCACTTTTTTCATGCAGTGTACATCGCAAAACCTCTAGTGTCTTCATGTACTGTATATTGAAGTTTAGACAGTTTGCAAGAATATTTAGTATCACTGGTGTGAAAATGCTGTTAGATGGCGGTGGAGTAAACGGGAGTTGAGACTGGCAGATCCAGCTATTTTAGGCTACTTTGAATTTAAAGTTCAGGTTGCATTGTCCGATAAAAAAAAAATAAAAATGATCAGAACTATCAGCACAGTATATAACACTAATCTGGTTGCACAATAGAAAGAAATATGCAAACACTAGCCATGAGCCGTGTCAATTTCGACACAAAGGGAAGTGGGAACTATTTGTTTTTTTCAGTTATTTTAAAAGTAGCAGTTAATGAGGCGATCAGCGGCAGTATAAAGAGCGAAATGTTTATGAATAGCCGAATGGGGATGGGGGGTGAATGCTGCCTGTTTTGCCTTGTAATCAACATTTTATTGAGACTGTTTTTGGGGGGGTCCAACTGTGTAGCATTCGGTTTAATTGCGGATTCAGCATTCAAATGCATGCCAGGGAAAAGGGGAAAGCTTTCCTCACACGCTCCACCTATGATACACCCTCTTATCACAAAACATTAGTGTCCACACCCCTGACACACTGTACGAATATATACAGTCCATCCATCTGTAAAGTCATCTCAAAATGACCAAAATCAGCAAGCTGCATTCCCAAGACATCAGGGTGATGAGGTCTGCTGGAAGTTCTACTCAAGAAATATCCCGACATCTGAAATCCATTGGTGTACACGCTACATTGAGCACTATCCGGAGACACTACAAAGAAAGATCATCACACAAACGTAATCCTCGCAAAATAACGGAGTAAGTTACCCACTGCATGACGCGAACACAAACACTGGCCTAAATACCGGTTAATGCTAAGTGGTGGTTATGCATAAACTGTCAAATGTTTAACTATTTTCTGTTTTGCCCTTGATTTTAGAGACATTGTCCTATCCATAGAGAATATCACTCATCAGAATGATGAACTGGTGTCATGTTCCGTGAAAAAACAGCTATGGCGTGACAGCGGAGTGGAAATAAGCGAGCGATCCATTCGGAGGATAAGGCAAAAGCTTGGGTGGAAGTATGGGAAAACTCAACATTGTCCCATGATCAGAGACAAAAATAAAGAGTTACGTCTCCAACAAGCCCAAAAATGGATTGCTGAGAAGGAGTCATTTCACGATGTAATTTTCACTGATGAAACAACAGTGGCTTTGGACCGCTTTGCCACCATGTCATTTCGTAGAAGTGGGAGACACGTGTCTAAACCAAAGCCAAAGCACCCGCTAAAAGTTCATGTTTGGGGAGCAATATCCAGACTGGGTCCGGGACCGATTGCAATCTTCGAAGGCATAATGGACCGGTCTTTCTTTGAAAATGCTATTGTAACAGAAACTGCTGCCCCATACATTAGGGAAAACTTCGGAGCACATCACCGTTTTTTCCAGGACAATGACCCGAAGCACACTGCTGCAGGCAGACTCATTGCTGAACAGGGTGTAAACTGGGTGAAGACTCCCGCCGAATCCCCCGACATGAATCCCATTGAAATGGTGTGGCATGCTCTGAAAGATTATATTCGAAAAGTAGCAAAACCAACTACAAAGTCTGACTTAATTGATGCCATAAATAAATTCTGGTTTGAGGAACTTACAGCAGTGGCATGCAACAAGTACATAAACAGACTGTTTAAAGTTCTTCCGGCTGTGGTGAAACATCAGGGTGGACATACTGGAATGTAACGATGTATAAAGTTGTTTAAAAATGTCTAAGCATTGGCAAAACTGTAAAATGAAAATAAAATGTACATTAATGATCACTTGAATAAATAAGCTTTTTTAACGTTGTTGTTCAGAATCTGCTGTTATCAAAAACATAAAATAATACTGATAATACTGATAAAAATGCATAAACACGAGTTTAATGCATAAATAAACCTGAGTGAGCATAGTAGCCCGGGATTATCAGAGATAGGTTTATTAATATTTCATTTTGAGTTAAGAAATTATTATATTAATTGTTATAGAAATTAATACAATATTACATAATTATATAGGCGTTGCTGTATATGCCAATGCTGTCTGTGCGCGATTTAGACAGCATTCACAAGTGTATCATGAATAAATATTACATGTATTTCCAATTAAAAAGCCCTACAAGAAACATTTCATGCATCACACACAGTCTTGTCCA